>NW_019943565.1:82069-100051 GCF_002910315.2 Salvelinus sp. IW2-2015
CCATGTTATTGACTTGTTTATTGTTTCTCCATGTGTAACTCTGTTTGTTTGTCTGTTCACACTGCTATTGCTTTTATCGTGTGGCCAGGTCGCAGTTGCAAATTGGAGAACTTGTTCTCAACTAGCCCTTACCTGGTAAATAAATGTGAAATAAAAAAATAAATAAAAAATAGCAAAAGGACTCAACCGCATTATTTTCACAATTTTTCTACTTGCATGGGTAAGCTATCACAAACGACCAAATAAGAGATTAATTAGTCACTAACCAAGAAACAACTTCATCAGATGACAGTCTGTATACATGTTATACAATAATGTACATATTTGAGGTAGATTCATCGTTTTTACATTGCAGCTAACATCAAAATTATCACCAAAGCAGCCAGGAATAATTACAGAGGCAGCAACGTGAAAACCCAAATACTCATCATAAAACATTTTATGAAAAATACATGGTGTACAGCAATGAAAGATAACAGTTCTTGTGATCCAGCCATATTTTCCGATTTTTAAGTGTTTTACAGCGAAAACACAATATAGCATTATATTAGCTTACCACAATAGCAAACACACCAAGCATTTATTAGCCAAGCCAAAGGTATGCTGATCGCAAAAACCAGCAAAGATATTAAAATTAACCCTTAAACCTTGACCAACTTTCATCAGATGACAGTCTTATAACATTCATGTTATACAATACACTTATGTTTTGTTCGAAAATGTGCATAATTTAGAGCTGCAACCGTGGTTATACATTGTGATATGTAGCATCAATCACCAAATTGTCCGGAGCTATTTTGGACACTCACCTATCTGACCAAAGAATTCATCATAAACTTCACTAAAAAATACATATTGACAGCAATGAAAGATACACTAGTTCTGTAATGCAACCCGCCTGTTAGTATTTTTAACTAACTTTTTACCATACAAAACAGCTTACGTGCTTAGCGAGACAGCGGCCCGCAAAAAGGGCGGTAATAGGACTAAAACATTTTCCACAGAAATACGAAATGACATTCATAACATTGTTCTTACTTTTGCTGAGTTTCCATTTCAGAATCTTGTACAAGGAGGTCCATAGGTCCAGAATATCGTCTGTGTTTGGTTTTAAGGAATGTCCTTCTCTCCTGTCGAATTCGCTCCCAAAGGCTAGGCCTGTGGCCGACATTTGCCCATCTATCTCTTGACGCATTAACGCGAAAACTCCAAAAGGTCCCATTAAAACGTTGAATAAACTGATGAAACTCGGTTGAAAAAACCTACTTTATGATGTTTTTTCTAATGTTGTATCAAATAAAAACCAAAGCCGGAGATATTAGCCGTGTATACCGAACGCTTATCATAAGACAATAGGGATGGTGCTTCCCGCGCCTAGGTAGAGAAAGGAATTGTGGACACGTCATTCCAAGAGCTCTTGTTCGACCTCATCAACGCTAGACACCCCATTCCATCTTCCACTGCCTGTGACATCTAGTGGAAGGCGTATGCAGTGCATGCATATCCATAAATATAAGGCATTCAATAGGCAGGCCCTGGAACAGAGCATCGTTTCAGATTTTTCACTTCCTGTCTGGAAGTTTGCTGCAAATGTAGTTCTGTTTTACTCACAGATTAATTCAAACAGTTTTAGAAACTTGAGAGTGTTTTTCTATCCAATAGTAATAATAATATGCATATTGTACGATCTAGAATAGAGTACAAGGCAGTTTAATTGGGCACGATTTTTTCCAAAGTGGAAACACGCGCCCCATATTGACAAGAAGTTCAGGAACATGGAGGTGGGGTTCTCATGTGCCGGTAGTGACTGCAGGGTCATCATGACCGAAGCATCCTTACTGGGATATGGAGCGCTACTCAGAAAAGGGATTTGGTAAACAGCGCAAAGGATGCTGCATATTAATTCCCTAGAGCTACAGACAGTTTTGCTATAGCTGAGTTTTTTGTTCAGATGTTGGAGGGCCAGTATGTGCTGGTAAGGTCTATCATCAGGCTGTGGTCTCTCTCTCTCCTAAACCTGGCACGGTATCTGTTTCGAAGAAGGGGGTGCTATTTTTCACTTTTGGGGAATCGTTGGATATTTAAACGGCCTCTACTCAATTCTTGCTCGTACAATATGCACTATTATTATTACTATGGATAGAAAAGCACTCTCTAAGTTTCTAAAACCGTTTGATTATTTCTCTAAGTGAAATAGAACTCTTTTACCGACTATTTCCTATCCGGGAGTGAGATTTCCAAAAGCGAAGTCCTCTCTTCAAGAGCTTGTCTATAAAAAGGGCATGTCACTTATGACTGTATGAAACCACGTCTACACCTCCCCTGGTGTCGTTTGCGGAGGAGAGCAGAAACTGGACTGATTATCTTGTTTCAGGGGATTGAATACAACCTCTTGGAGTGATAGGTGCGCCCATTTATTTATTTTCGAGTCAATTACGATTGGGTCAGGCGGTCGCAAGGTACGGAAGTGAGAGCGCGAAGTTGGATCTGGAATCGCACTCCTGGAAAACCGTCTTATAGATTGTGAATATTGATCTCCGGCTTCGATTTTATTGATACATGTCACATTATCATCCTAAAGTATTTGTTTTTTCATATAGTTTTAATTATATATTATTGAAAGTTTATTCTGGACTTAGACTTTGATGCGTCGCAAGAATTTGTTCAAAGAAGGATGAGGTTAGGCACCGCACGGCCGTGTGCTTTGCTAATTCAAGATGGGAAATAGTTGGTTCTGGATCCAAATAAAGACGGTTCTGAACAAAGGACCCCTTGGAGAACTGTCTGATGGGAGATCAACAAAGATTAAGGACCCAATTTGGGATACTAATTTCCATATATCGGTCGAAACTTGCTTATCGCTTACCGTTGACTAGAACAATGCTGCGGGTGTGTGAGCTATTGGTAGTAAGCATTATAACGATATATTGTGTTTTCGCTTGTTAAAACACTTCAAAATCGGAAATATTGGCTTATTTCACAAGGATCTTTGTCTTTCATTAGCTATCCCACCATATATTTTTCTGAAATGTTTTTATGATGATAATTAGTAGTTGACGTTGGTTCTATGTATTTACTCTGGCTACTCCGTGCGATTTACTGACTGTAGCTATGATTGGTAGCTATGATAGGTAGCAGTAATGTAAAAACTGATTATGCTAATTGCACATTTTTCGAAACAAAACTAGATTGATGTGTAAACTGTTATAGGCTGTCATCTGAGGGCAGTTTTATTTTCTAGGTTATTTAGGTTGGTTTCCTAGGTTATTAGGTGGCTTTGTGGCATGCATACTCATGCTACCGTTTGCTGTGAAAAATGTCTGTCTGTCTTTTGTATTTGGTGGTGAAGCTAACATAAATATATGTGGTGTTTCTCTGTAAAAACAATTTTAAAAATCGGACATGTTGGCTGGATTCACAAAGATGTCTTATCTTTCAAATGCTGTATTGACATTGTTAATGTGTGAAAGTTAAATATTTCAATTCTTTTTTATTTTATTGGCCGCTTCTGCCTTTCATGGAATGTGGGGAGGATGCCCCTACTCGGATGTTATCGCGCGCGTTTCCAACCTTCGCTCTTCTCTCCCCCGCTACCTCTTCTCCTCTTTCCATCCTATCATCTCTTCTCTCTGCTCAAACCTTCTGCCAACCTATCTCCTGATTCTGCCTCCTCAACCCTCCTCTCCTCCTTTCTGATCCTTTGACTCTCTTATGTCCCTATCTCCCAGGCCGGCTCGGTCCTCCTCCTGCCTCCGTGGCTCGACGACTTCATTGCGAGCTCACTAAGACAGCTCGCGGGCAACCCAGGCGGAAATGGAGGAAAACTCGCACCTCCCTTGCGGACCTGAGAGCATCCTTTCACTCCCTCCTAACACACAGCATTCTCCTCTTTCTGTGATCTCTGGCTGCTTGAAACGCCACTCTATCTACTCACCTAGATTCCAAAGCATACAATGCCCCTTCTAACCCTAGAAGCTCTTTGCCACCTTCTCCTCCCTCCTGAACCTGCCTCCCCCTCCCCCCTCCCCTCCTCCTCTGCGGGATGACTTCGTCAACCATTTTGGAAAGAAGTCGACGACATACCGATGCCTCGTTTGCTATAGCGTCAAACGACACCGCTGGTTCTGCTCACCTGCCCCTACCATGTGCGCTTGACCTCTTTCTCCCGCTCTCCTCCAGTATGAAATCTCGCGTCTTGTGACGGCGGCGCCCAACAACCTGCCCGCTTGACCCTTATCCGCTCCTCTCTTCCCAGACATTTTCCGAGAAGACGCTTCTCCCTTACACTCGACTCGCTCATCAACTCATCCTTGGACGCTGGCTACTTCCCTTCTTCATCAAGAAAAGCAGAGTGTTGCACCCCTTCTGAAAAAACCTACATTCGATCCCAATCCGACCTGATCAACAACTATCAGGCCAGAATATCCTCGTTCTTATTCTTATTCTCGCCCAAAACTTAGAACTGACCCTTCCTGCCAGCTTCTCCTGGCATATCTCTCTTCAGAATGAACATTCTTAGAAATACTACGAAATCAGTCAGGTTCACGAAACATAATCACTGCAACTGAGACTGTTCTTTCTCTTGTGTCACGGAGCGCGCTCCGCACGCTTAAAGCTAATTCTCTCTCCTCTGCTCTCACCTCCGTTCTAGACCATATCGCTTGCCTTTGATACTGTGAACCATCAGATCCCTCCCACCCTCTCCGAGTTGGGATCTCCGGCGCGGCTCACGCTTGGATCGCGTCCGTACCTGACAGTCCCGCTCCTACACAGTGGACTTAGTCGGCGAAGAATCTGCATCCGCACCCGCTGCTCTCACCACCTGCTAGTCCCCAGGGCATCATGTTCTAGGGCCTCTCCTATTGCTCGCTATACACCAAAGTCAACTTGTCTCTGTCGATATCACTACAAATGAAAGCTCTCCTATCATTGCTATGCAGACGACACACAATTAAATCGCTTCCCTTTTCCCCCTTCTGATAACCAGGTGGCGAATCGCATCTCTGCATGTCTGCAGACCATATCAGTGTGGGAGCACGGATCACCACCTCAAGTCTGAAACCTCGGCAACGGAGCTGCTCTTCCTCACCGGGAAGGACTGCCCGCTTCCATGATCTCGCCATTCACGGTTTGACAACTCGCATCTGTGCAACTCCTCCCAGAGTGCTAACGAACCTTGGCGTTTGATCCTGGTAACCAACACCCTGTCGTTCTTCAACTAACATCAAGGCGGTGACCCGTTCCGTGACCCGTCTACAACATTCGCAGAGTACGGACCCGTGCCTCACACAGAAGCGCGCAGCGTCCTAATCCAGCACTTTCATCGTCCCGTCTGGATTACTGCAACTCGCTGGTTGCCGCTCCCCTGCCTGTGCATTAAAACCCCTACAACTCGATCCAACAGAACGCCGCAGCCCGTCTGCGTGTTCAACCTTCCCAAGTTTAGTCTCACGTCACCCCGCTCCTCCGCTCTCTCCACTGGCTTCCAGTGAAGGCTCCATCCGCTACAAGACCATGGGCTTGGGCCTACGGAGCTGTGAGAGGGGAACGGCACCTCCGTAACCTTCAGGCTCGCATCAGGACCCTAACACCAAACAAGGGCACTGCGTTCATCCACCTCTTGGGCCTGCTCGATCCTCCTCATACACTGCGCGAAGTACAAGCTGTTTCCCGCTCAGCCCAGTCAAACTGGTTCGCTGCTCTCGCGCACCCAATGGGACAAACTCCCTCACGACCCAGGTCAGCGGAGTCAACACCACCTCCGCGAGACACTGAAACCCACCTCCTTTAGGAATACCTAGGTAGGAAAAGTAAGCCTTCTCACCCCCCCCTTAAAAGAGTTAGATGCACAACTTTGTAAATGGCTTGTTGCCACTGGATATCCATAAGGTTAATAATAGCACCAATTTGAAGATCGCTCTGGATAAGAGCGTCTGCTAAATGACTTTAAATGTAAATGTAAATGACTGTATCCATTTTAGAAACAAAGAAGCAGCAATCATTCTTCGTTTGCACCCATTCCGTGACGTGCTATTTAGACCTATACAAAACAGCATGCAAACTTATAGTAATATTACAGCGAGAGAGGAGGAATCTGTGCTGGTTGAGTGGCCGGGCCGGGCTTGTTGTGTGAAAGCAGCCGCAAGAGAGGAAAAAAAAAGGAGTAAAAGAAAGAAAGGACGCATACCACGGCTGGATGTCATTTAAGATATTGCTATGCCATATGGATTCTCTTGTGGTCATGGATATCTGAATTAAAATTAGTGTGCAGCTTTTTGGAGCCGGTGAACCTGTGTGTGCTTGGACTGCCGGGCCTCCTAGTTGTTACCCTCTAAACTGGCTTGGGGTTGACCATATTTCCCAGAAACCCTTGACCCAATCCATTTGCATACCTTCCCAACAGATACACAGAGGATGCAATCTCTATTGCACCCCACACTTCCTTTCCATCTGGACAAAGAACACCTACTTGAGAATGTTCATTGACTACAGCTCAGCGTTCAACACCATAGTGCCCTCAAAGCTCATCACTCATCATGTGCTTGGCCCTCCTATGTTGAACATATAAAACGGCTCTCTATCCACCGGATGTGTACCAACTCACTAAAAGTAAACAGTAATAAAAGCTCTCTTAAAAAGCCAAACCCTGGACTCAGAAAATATAAAAAATTATCGCCTAAATCGATAGCTTCCCATTCCTCTCAATTTTTTTATGAAAAAAGCTGTGTTGCAGCAACTCAACTGCCTCCCTAAAACAAACCAATGTATACGAAAAATTGCTTCAGTTCTGGTTTGACCCCATCATTAGCACTGAACTGCCACTTGTGAGTGGTAAATGACCTTTTTAATGACGTTCAGACCGAAGCTCTGCATCTTTCCTTGTGCTACTAGCCTTAGTGCTGCCTTGATACCATCGATCACCACATTCTTTTGGAGAGATTGGAAACCCAAATTGGTCTACACGGACAAGTTCTGGGCCTGGTAGATCTTATCTGTCGTAAAGATATCAGTTGTCTCTTGATATGGTTTTGTCTCTGACAAATTCAACTGTACAACTTCGGTGTTCTCAAGGTTCCATTTTTAGGACCACTATTGTTTTCACTATATATTTTACCTCTTGGGGAGTCATTCAAAACATAATGTTAACTTTCACTGCTTATGCGGATGACACAACAGCTGACAATTTCAATGAAAACATGGTGAAGCCCCAATGCCCTCCCTAGGAAGCCTGTGTTTCAGACATAAGTGGATTGGACGAAATCTTTTCTACTCTTAACTCGGACAAAACAGAGATGCTTTTCTAAGGGTTCCCAAGACAACACAAGGGATCTTCTGTTGAATCTGACAATTAATCTTTTGATGGTGGGTAAAGTCGTTCTCAAATAAAACTGTGAAGGACCCCCTTGGCGTTACTTCTGGACCCTGATCTCTTCTTTTGACGAACATATCAGACTGTTTCAAGGACAGCTTTTTCCATCTACGTAACATTGCAAAAAAATTCTGACAATGGGTTTTGTCCAAAAAATGGATGCAGAAAATTAATCCCATGCTTTTGTTACTTCTAGGTTAGACTACTGCAATGCTCTACTTTCCGCGCTACCCGGATAAAGCACTAAATAAAACTTCAGTTAGTGCTAAATACGGCTGCTAGTTCCTGACTTGAACCCCAAAATTTGATCATATACTCCAGTGTAGCTTCCCTACACTGGCTTCTTGTAAGGCAAGGGCTGATTTCAAGGTTTTCTTGTTTAACCTATAAAGCGTTACATGGGCTTAGCTTCCTACCTATCTTTCCGAGTGTCCCTGCCGTACATACCTACTCGTACGCTACAGTCACAAGGATGCAGGCCCTCCTAATAATTGTCCCTGAATTTGGAGGCAGGGTTTCTCCTTTAGATTCTCCATTTTTATGGAATTGTCTGCCTACCCATGTTGAGAGGACGCCAGACTCGGGTCTCAACCTTTTAAGTCTTTACTGAAGACTTATCTCTTCAGTGGTATATGATGAGTGTAGTCTGGCCCAGGAGTGTGGAAAGGTAACGGAAAGGCTCTGAGCAACGAACCGCTTGCTGTCTCGCCTGGCCGGTTCCCCTCTATCCACTGGATTCTCTACCTCTTAACCTATTACAGGGGCTGAGTCACTGGGCTTACTGGTGCTCTTTCATGCCGTCCCTAGGAGGGCGTGCGTTAACTTGGTGGGTTTGAGTCACTGACGTGATCTTCCTGTCTGGCGTTGGCGCCCCCCCCCCCCCTGGTTTGTGCCATGGCGGAGTATCTTTGTGGGCTATAAAAAATCGGCTTGTTCTCAGGATTGTTAAGTTGGGGTTGAAATATCCCTCTAGTGGTGCGGGGGTGTGCTTTGGCAAAGTGGGTTGGGGTTATATCCTTCCTGTTTTCCCTGTCGGGGTATAATCGGATGGGGCCACAGTTGTCTCCTACCCCTCCTGTCTCAGCCTCAGTATTTATGCTTGCAGTAGTTTATGTTCGGGGGGCTAGGTCAGTTTGTTATATCTTGGAGTACTTCTCCTTGTCTTATACGGTGCCTGTGTGAATTTAACGTATGCTCTCTCTAATTCTCTCCTTCTCTCTTTCTTTCTCTCTCTCGGCGGGACCTGACGCTAGGACCATGCGTCAGGACAACCGGGCATTGATGACTCCTTTGCTGTCCCAGTCCACTGGCCTTGCTTGCTGTTTCAGTTTCAACTGTTCTGCCTGCGGCTATGGAACCCTGACCTTCCACCGTACGTGCTACCTGTCCCAGACCTTGCTGTTTTCAAATCTCCAAGGACCCGCAGTGAGCGGTTAGGAGATACTTCTTAATGATCGGTATGAAAAGCCACTGACATTACTTCCCTGAGGTGCTGACTTGCTACACCCTCGGTAACTACTGTGTTATTATTATTGACCATGCTGCTCATTTATGGAAAACATTTGAACATCTTGCCAGTTCTTGTTATAATCTCCACCCGGCACAGCCAGAAGAGGACTGGTCACCCCCTCATACCTGGTTCTTCTCTAGGTTTCCTTCTAGGTTTTGGGCCTTTCTAGGGATTTTCCTAGCCACCGTGCTCACACCTGCATTGCTTGCTGTTGGGATTTTTAGGCTTGGGTTTCTGTACAGCACTTCGAATATTAGCTGATGCTACGAAGGCATATAAATACATTCGATTTGATTTGATTTGATCACTAAGCTAAGACCCTGGAACTAAACACTTCTCTCTCAACTGAATCCTGGAACTTCCTGATGGGCCGCCCCCAGGTGGAAGGGTAGGTAACATAAACATCTGCCACCGCTGATCCTCAACACGGGCCCCTCAGGGGTGGTTGCTCAGTCCCCTCCTTGTACTCCCTGTTCACCCATGCTGCATGGCAAGCACGACACACTATCATTAAGTTTGCCGCGACACAATAGTGGTTAGGCCTGATCCCGACAATGAATGAGACAGCCAATAGGTGAGAGTCAAGACCTGGCCGTGTGGTGCCAGGATACAACCTCCCCTCAACTTGTCAAGACAAAGGAGATGATTCTGGACTTACAGGGAAAAGAGGACACAAGCAAGCCCCCATTCTCAATTGACGGGGCTGTAGTGGAGCAGGTTGAGAGCTTTCAAGTGTCCTTGGTGATCCCATCACCAAACAAACTATATGGTCCAACCACACCAAGGACAGTTGTCAAGAGGCACGAACAAAATCTCGCTCAGGAGATTTAAAGGACTTTGGCATGTGCTTCAGCATCCTCAAAGGTTCTACGCTTCACCATTACAATTTTTTATTTAACTAGGCAGTCAGTTAAGAACAAACTCTCATTTACAATGACGGCCTGCTCGGCCAAACCCTGACATACACAGAGGACAATTGTGCACCAATCATGGCCAGATGTGATACAGCCTGGATTTGAACCAGGACTTCGTGACATCTCTGGCACAAGTGCTTGACTGCTGCCACCACGTGGTAGCCATTTTGCCTCTGCTCTCTGAAATATGCCAAACTGACAGCACTCGCACTTCCTCTTGAACTTTTTGTGACACTGTAACAGGAACATTGAGTTAGGAGACAAGCGCCACCCATTATCATGAAGATATCTATTATTGTTTTATTTAGCCTTTGTTTATCCAGGTTAGTCTCATTGAGATAAAATACATTTTTCAAAAGAGACCTTGTATAACAGAGATAGCAGCAGGGGGACATGTTTGATACAAATATCAGACATACTGTAACAACTAGAACATAGACACACCATAAAAAATACATTTACATAGACAGACATACATTTCAATTACAGAACATACAATCGTCTTAGATAAAAAATTTATCATATGTACCACAGCATCAAGTCCGAATGACAATCACAATTCCTTAGTGACATGTGAGTCAACCAAACATTCAAACCTCCAAGGAAACAAGGATCCTGGAGATTCATTGCTGTTCTGGACAGCAATTACAGAAACCATGGGGAATTAGTTGGTAAAATACATTTTTGCTATGATCCGTTCTGATTAGTGCAAATTCCGTTAAAGTAAGTAGTGGAAGAACCGTAACTGTTGTTTATTTTCTGACCTTATCAAAGAGAAGACAGCGATAAATCGCAGTTTTCCAAAATGCCCTTTTAAATCATAGTATAACAATGTGTAAGCATAAGTGAGTCAACGAACGAACAGCAACAACACTATCAGAGATCACTGTGATGATGTCAGATTTACTTGGATTGCCTAATAAACCTGAAAGAGCTGCAATGATACCGAAATCAATTGCCTTCAGGGTTTGTGCTTGAGGTCTGTTTAAATTACGTCACTATAGTCCAAGACAGACGGAAATGTACACCGTACCAGCTCTTTTATGGCCTCCAAAGAAAAACAACCCTTATGACCGGAAATAAAAAAAACTATATCTCCAATTGATCGTATCTAAATTACCAGGTTCTCACCATGATATATAGGAAAGCTCACTTGCTGTTAGGAATGTCTTCACAACGGAGTAAATACATAGGTTCAGAAGTGTTAATAGTATTGGAAAAGTATTGGGAAATGTATTTTGTTTTAGGAGGATTCAGAAGAAGCTTCATCATACTGATTCTGTTGAGGATGGTAAAAGCTGTTTGAGCTTTTTCAAAAAGCAATAAGTCAAACTGCTGACTTGAATAGAGAACAGTAGTCATCACAGTAGAAATGTAGCGTACACAAATGCAAATTGTATTTGGACAACAAATAACATATATTAGCAGATGTTATTGCGAGTGTAGTCTAAATGATGGTTCCAACAAGTGCCGTAGTTCTAACAAATTCAGAACAAGTACAAAAATCTAAAAGTTAAAAGAATGGAATAAGAATATATATAAATATTGGTGACAGCATCTGCCTGAGTGGCAATTGACAAAAAATACAGTAAAATACGTAATATACATATGAATTAGAAATACAGATGTCACAGTTTATTACAGGGACTTGGTTGTTCCATTTAAAGTGACCATCCAGCTGTATCAGAAGTCTTCCAATGTTTGTTGGTACCACAAAAATGAAAAGCCCTTTGAGACAAATTAAAATATCGCAAGATTTAAGATGCATTTTAAGTTTAGACTATGTTCTTTTAAAGGAATGTCTTTTCACATAGAGGAAGCTAGATGCAGAGCGATAGAACAAGTGGTTGTGGTAAACATGGCAGTGGGCTTCACGTAAACGTCAATGTTGGTAGAACAGTAAATGAATTGGGGAGATGGTTGAGATATGCTGTGAATGTCTCAATAATGACCTGTTAAAGCGTGAGAAGAAAAAACCTTGTGGGTTATGAGGGCTGTTGCAGTTATCAATAGTGGTCATAGTTGAGTGTTGAACGTGGTGAACTGTGTGCTTGTTTGGTTAAGAAAACGACTCCCGTAGAAAAGAAAAGGACTGTCTTAGTGCCATTTATGCTACATGTGAATTATGACAACTGCTAACATGGTTTAAACTAGCTAACATACACTTCAAAATAGGCTTCAAACTCAAGGGTCTGTTAAAGGATAAATAATTACACAATTTATCTTTAATTGGTATAATTTTTTTCAGTAAAATGTGTTTTTCTAGAGATGTTGTAATGAGTCAAATAAAAACTCTGTTTATGGGCAAGTCATATCATGTTCGCATTCAATGTAGCCTCAGTATTTACCAATATCCTGTATGTGAACGGGACTGCTTGAGTGTGCAAAATGATGGTGGTTATTAATTTCAAGATCAAGATTTAAGAGTTCAAGATTTAAATATTTCTTAGCGTTAAAAGTTGAACTTACTCAGTCTTTATCCCGTGTGGGACATTAAGCCGCAACATCTTCTACAGTGGAGATCTGTCCAACACACACCTTGTCTTCCATGACCCATTAAAGACCATCTCATACAGGTCAGCAGCACCACTGTACCCCTATTACAGAATGTGTCATTGTTGTCTTACCTCGGTCGTTGTTCCTGATTCCAAGGCATCTACGTCCACAATCTCACAATCACAAACTAGGCTCTTCTCCAAAATGAATTAGGGGAACAAAAGTATTACTATAACATGTCCATACTAACGTCACAAAAGTTGAGAAAACCAATAGAAATGTCAGGTGAAACATGTCTGTCCAGCTAACCTTCACAAATGTTGTCAGTTCAGAATGTATTTAATATAAGATGCATTTAATGAGCTAGTGAGGAACTGAAGAATAAATGAAGATGTCTGTGAGACAAAGCTTATCTAGGTAGAACATATTATTTGACATGCATATCTTAAGAGTAACAGTAATCAATTAATAATACATTTTGTTTCTAACCTGCTTTTCAATTAAAAACATCTCAAAGTGCTAAAAAGTAAGTATATTGTTACTATTGAGTGTGTAAAGTAACTGATTTTAATTTGCTATTATTAGCTTTAGGTGTTGGGTTAGGTAGTTTTAGTTTTTACAGACTGCTGATTCAGACACGGAGATAAATTGACAAAATTCACTTAAAGTACATTTTGGGGGGCTTAAGTCCATTTAAATCAACTTATCTCAAGTCTGAATAGGGTCCCCATTGCCTACTGAATGTGTTTTTATTTTTTTTTACCTTTATTTAACTAGCAAGCCAGTTAAGACAAATTCTTATTGACATGACGCCTAGGAACAGTGGGTTAACTGCCTTGTTCAGGGGCAGAACAACTGATTTTTACCTTGTCAGCCCGGCGATTCAATCTAGAAAACTATTTCGATCTAGCAACCTTTCGATCTAGCAACCCACTACCCTTGCGCAGTTTTCACATTTTGCTGCCTTAATAAAATATAAGGGATTCAATTGGGATTTTTTAAACAAACCTACAAACAGCATTTTCAAACTAAAAGAACATTGTAGAAATGTGACATACTTTTGTCCCTAATTCTGGGGAACTATGTACAGAAAGTGATTGTAATTCCTAAACGGTTCACCCATGTGGATCAAAATAGACAGCTGACTGTCTCACTCACAGACACTAAACACATAACGCCCTTCAAATCGATCATTTATTGTCCACTGGTCAAATTGTTTTCCAAAGCAGGATGGTTGAATCCTTCACAAACATACAATAGTCCTTTAAATAATGCAATTGCTACACCGCAATAATATCTGCTAAATATTGCATAGTCGTGATGTGACCAATAAAATTTCATTTTATTTGATGTAAAAAAAAAAGTTTAATCAAGAATGATTAGAGTGTTCCTGGCTGTTCTTCTCTCCTCCTCCTCCTCTCTCTCTCTCTCTCTCTCTCTCTCCCCTCTGTACTCTCCCCTCTCTCCTCTCCCCCCCCTCTCTCTCCCATCTCTCTCTCTCCCCCCTTCTCTCGCTCTCTCCCTTGCCCTCTCCTCTCTCTCTTGTTCTCTGCCTCGACACTATGGTGTTGAACGCTGAGCTGTAGTCAATGAATAGCATTCTCAAGTAGGTGTTCCTTTTGTCCAGATGGGAAAGGGAAGTGTGGGGTGCAATAGAGATTGCATCATCTGTGTATCTGTTGGGAAGGTATGCAAATTGGATTGGGTCAAGGGTTTCTGGGATAATGGTCACACCCCAAGCCAGTTTAGAGGGTACCAAACTAGGAGGCCCATGGCAGTCCAAGCACACACAGTGTCACGCCCTGACCTTAGTTATATATGTTTTCTGTATTATTTTGGTCAGGTCAGGGTGTGACGAGGGTGGGTATACGTGTTTTGTGTTGTCTAGGGTTTTTGTAGATTTATGGGGGTTTTGTAAGTCTAGGTGATTGTAGGTCTATGGTGGCCTGAATTGGTTCCCAATCAGAGGCAGCTGTTTATYGTTGTCTCTGATTRGGGGTCCTATTTAGGTTGCCATTTTCCATTTAGGTATCGTGGGTTATTGTCTATGTGTAGTTGCATGTCAGCACTAGTTGTTTATAGCGTCACGTTAGTTTGTTTAAGTGTTMTTCGTTTTAATAAAAGAAGAATGTATTCCAATCCCGCTGCGCCTTGGTCTCCTCGTTACGACGAACGTGACACACAGGTTCCACCGGCTCCAAAAAGCTGCACAACTAATTGAATTCAGATATCCATATCACAAGAGATCCATATGGCATGCAATATGTTGAAATGACACCCAGCCGTTTATCGCGTCCTTTCTTTTTTTACTCCGTTTTTTTCCCCTCTTGCGGCTGCTTTTCACACACAACAAGCCCGGCCCCGCCACTCAACCAGCACAATTCCTCCTCCTCGCTGTAAGATTTACTATAGGTTTGCATGCTGTTCTGTTAGGTCAAATGCAGTCAACGGATGGTTCCAAACAAGAATGATGCTGCTTTCCACTTTGCTTCTAAATATACATCATCCTACTTCGATTATTCCAACAGTTCACCCAAGTGTTTTGATATATATTGCAAGTCAAATTGCAATTNTAATCATGTTGAGAACCTGGTAAAGACGATCAAGTTGAGAATAGTTTTTTTATTACCGGCATAAGGGTTGTTTTTCTTTGGAGGCCATAAAAGAGCTGGTACGGTGTACATTCCTGTCTGTCTTGGACTATAGTGACGTAATTTATAAACAGACCTCAAGCACAACCCTGAAGGCAATTGATTTCGTGTATCATGCAGCTCTTAGGTTTATTAGCAACCCAAAGTATCTGACACATCACAGTGATCTCTATAGTGTTGTTGGCTGTTCGTCGTTGACTCTACTTAGGCTTACACATTGTTATACTATGATTTAAAAGGGCATTTTGGGAAAACTGCGACTTTATCGCTGTTCTTCTTTGATAAGGTCCGAAAATAAACAACAGTTACGGTCTCACTACTTACTTTTAACGGTTACTAAAATCAGAACGGATCATAGCAAAATGTATTTTACCAACTAATTCCCATGGTTTTGTAATTCTGTCCAGAACAGCATGAATCTCCAGGATCTTGTTTCCTTGGAGTTTGAATGTTTGGTTGACTCACATGTCACTAAGGAATGTGATTGTCATTCGGACTTGATGCTGTGGTACATATGATATATTTTTTATCTAAGACGATTGTATGTTTCTGTAATTGAAATGTATGTCTGTCTATGTAAATGTTCATTTTTTATGGTGTGTCTATGTCTCCAAGTTGTTACAGTATGTCTGATATTTGTATCAAACATTGCTCCCCCCTGCTGCTATCTCTGTTATACAAGGTCTCTTTTGAAAAATGTATTTTCTCAATGAGACTAACCTGGATAAACAAAGGCTAAATAAAACAATGATACATATTGGGGGCGTTTCCCAACTCAATGTTCCTGTTACAGTGTCATAAAAAGTTCAAGAGGAAGTGCGAGCTCTGTCAGTTGGCCAATATTCAAAACAGAGGCAAATGGCTACCACGTGGTGCAGCAGTCTAAGCATCTTAGTGCCAGAGATGTCACGATAGTACCTGGTTCAAATCCAGGCTGTATCACATCTGGCCATGATTGGTGCACAATTGTCCCTGTGTTGTCAGGGTTTGGCCGGAGCAGGCCGTCATTGTAAATGAGAGTTTGTTCTTAACTGACTTGCCTAGTTAAATAAAAAATTGTAATGGTGAAGCTGTAGAACCTTTTGAGGATCTGAAGGCACATGCCAAATCCTTTAAATCTCCTGAGCGAGATTTGTCGTGCCCTCTTCACAACTGTCTTGGTGTGGTTGGACCAATATAGTTTGTTGGTGATGTGGACACCAAGGAACTTGAAGCTCTCAACCTGCTCCACTACAGCCCCGTCAATGAGAATGGGGGCTTGCTTGGTCCTCCTTTTCCTGTAGTCCACAATCATCTCCTTTGTCTTGATCAAGTTGAGGGAGAGGTTGTTATCCTGGCACCACACGGCCAGGTCTCTGACCTCCTCCCTATTGGCTGTCTCATCATTGTCGGTGATCAGGCCTACCACTATTGTGTCGTCGGCAAACTTAATGATAGTGTGTCGTGCTTGGCCATGCAGTCATGGGTGAACAGGGAGTACAGGAGGGGACTGAGCACCCACCCCTGAGGGGCCCCAGTGTTGAGGATCAGCGTGGCAGATGTTATGTTACCTACCCTTACCACCTGGGGGCGGCCCATCAGGAAGTCCAGGATTCAGTTGCAGAGAGAAGTGTTTAGTTCCAGGGTCCTTAGCTTAGTGATCAAATCAAATCAAATCGAATGTATTTATATAGCCCTTCGTTTGTGATGCGTGCGGTGTGCTAGCCATAAAGAGGAGAAAAGTAAATACCAATAAGAAAGCCGAGCACCGTATGGGGAGTGAGGTATCGTGTAAATGGCGTGGATAGTTTACAGATGGACTTATTGTACAGCTGCAGCACCGAGTCCAGGTAGAAGGCTGCCTCGGATAAGCTGATGTTTAAAGTTGTTGATTGGAGTGAAAATGTTCTCCAACTTCAGAGATTTTTTGCAATTCGTTCCAGTCCCAGGCAGCAGAGAACTGGAAGGAAAGGCGTCCAAATTAAAGACGGTTTTGGCTTTAGGGGAACATGATCACAGTGAGATAAGCCTGCTGGAGCGCGTGCTACGGGTGGGTGTAGCCATTAGTGACGCAGTGAACTGAAGATAATGGCGGCCGCTTTACCTAGCATAGCTTGTAGATGACCTCCTGGATGCCAGTGGGTCTTGACGACGAACATGTAAGCGAGGACCAGCCCGACTGTTAGGTCATACAGGTGCGCAGTGGATGGGTGGTTATAAGGCTTGCTTTTAGTACAAAACGGATCGGCACTGTGATAAACTGCATCCAGTTTGCTGAGTAGAGTTTGGAAGCTATTTTGTAATGACATCGCCGAAGTCGAGGATTCGAATAGGATAGTCAGTTTTACTACGGGTAAGTTTGGCGCGTGAGTGAAGGAGGTTTCTGTTGCGCGAAATATTGTGGTTAGCTAATAGAAATACATATTGTGTTTTCCTGTAAAACATTTTAAAATCGGAAATGATGCTGGATTCACAAGATGTTTATCTTTCATTTGCTGTATTGGACTTGTGATTTCATGAAAATTATATATATATGATATCCCTGTCGCGTTAGGCTAGGCTATGCTAGTCAGCTTTTTTGATGAGGAGGATCCCGGATCCGGGAGAGAGAAGCGGTAAGGTTTTAAACTCTTTGCAGCAAATCGATATGATACTTCTATAGCATTGCAACCACATTCAACAACCGGTCCGCGACACCCGCAGCTTGGTACTTCTGTCCAGCTGATGCTCTGAGAATCGGCACTGTTTATTCGGAATCACCGAGCTAGGATTAGACCCCTTTTTTAGCATCTTGAGCAAAGTAACTCGCCAGCTTTCCATCCATCAGCAGGTGCAAATCTCCCAGCCTCCTCCCATACCTCTACTGGGCTCCTGAGTGCCACAGCAGTCTAAGGCACTGCATCTCAGTCCCTGGTTTGAATCCAGACTGTATCACAATCTGGCCGTGATTGGGAGTCCCAAAGGGCGGCACATCACTTCACCAGCTTGGTCGAAAGAGAGGGTATCACAGCTCGCCTTTAGCTCATCGGAAAATCTTTAAAGAAGGGGTAAGCGACACTTCAC
>NW_019943565.1:103971-106842 GCF_002910315.2 Salvelinus sp. IW2-2015
CTTCACCACTGCAGGGACAGGAGATAAATACATTCCCCCAAAGCTGGTGGAACTCCACTGCAGTGGAGAAGACCAATAGTTCACTCTCCCCCGCCGAAATCCAAAGCCGGGGCTTTAGGCTCCACCAGACTGAGTTAATCCTATTCAAACTCTGAAAATCCTCCAGAGCCAACCAGGGATAGTATATCATCCCAGAATCTGTACTCTAAACACTGCCAGAGAAATCGGCTCTGCTCTCTTCAGGCTTCAGACTTCCCCATTCCTGAGGTCGCTTCACCGGAAGACCCTTTGGGGCCCCAATTTCTCTCACAAAGTCAGCCCAACACTCAATGGAAGTTGAACACAGCCAGAGACAATGGTCACACAAACTGGTACGAGCCAATGAGTGTGTTTCTACCCCAGACAAACAGGACAGCACTCCTGAGTATCTTTCATTTGCATTGTGAAACTACATGCCCTAGGGTATGACCGGAAGTTAAAACTCGGCTGGTTAGCCTTTGTGAAGTTAATATTACCACTGGCCATCTTACTCAAGCAAGGAAGCACTGGCTACACAAGCAGAGCAGAAAGTAGTGGGTTTTTAGCAGACACAAATCCTACCCAAGCAGAAACTACATGCCCTAGGGTATGGCCGGAAGTTTAAACTCGGCTGGTTAGCCTTTGTGAACTTTATCTTACCACTGGCCATCTTACTCAAGCAAGGAAGAATTAGCTACACAGGCAGAGCAGAAAATAGTTGGCTTTTAGCAAATAAAAAGACCGATACCAAGACCCAAAACTGACAACATCTAGGGGCACCAGTACTCTCAACCCACTATCATAGACCTAAATCACAGCTGTATTTGGTAGTCTTTGTGTGATTGAACATTTAGTAAATTCCTTGGCATATTCTTCCTTCAGGTGATCTGAAGAGCAAAGAATTTAAGAAATGAATGCGTGCCCCGGTATTAGCACCAGGAAGACGGGCTTTCGAGTGCGGGCTCGGCATCCATTGACCTGTTGGACCTGATTTCTTCAGGTAAATATGATTGGTCGTTAACTCCGCATAGTATGTTATACCGAGTGACCGACTGAAAGAGAACAGATAGAAAATATGTAGAAATGATAATGGACCTATATATTTTTAAATAACTGTCCTTTTTCTGGACTGCAAACAGCTTTTGAAGAACAAATCGGCCAGGAAAAGTATTATTAACTAGCGTTTTCATTCTGATTCATTCACCTAAAAGAGCCGGCTCCGAACTTCCCTTCATTCAGCAACCATGATTGTGTTAAATAGACATGGGCGGGTGCCTCAGACATGGCCTCTGCCTGGGGCCTCTAAATCACCACACACACACCACCCCCCTTGCACTCACACACCACCATCCATGCTCTCTCTCACCTGCCGTCTCTCCCTCCTCTGTAAATATTTGTGTAATAAAATGCCATAGACAGGCCTATGCTCAGATARGATAAACAAGAGGATGTCTCTATAACAGCAGTGGAAAGAGAAATDAATCTGCTGATAGGCAAGCAACTGGCAGCCTACCCCATGATGGCTAGTCTACTCCATTACCGTCCAAGATCTTTATATTTTATGTCCAGAATTTAACTGGCTCTGGCAGCCAAAACAGTCTGCGAGTATTTTCAGTTATAACACTTTTCTGGCTTCCCTCTTCTGTTACACACAGGTGTTCTGAGATGCTGGATAGCTCTTTCTGTTCCATGAACAAGCACACACAGAGTTGGTGTAATATGGAAATATGGCCGTGGGATCCTTTTTGTTTTTAAAAATGATTTCTCGAKGATTTGAAAGTAACGTTTCAAAGGTTTCCAAAACCGTATTGCAACTGAGGATTATTAAAGTTTACACGGAGCGTCGTCGGGACTGCTGTATAATTGTAACACCTGAATCTTGTTAGGCCTATCTGAAAAGACATACATTTTGAAGTCTTAAATTGACAACMCATGCATTGATCTTGAAATATTGATGGCTATTCAGAGAGTAGGCTGAGCCATCTTCGAATAAGCCATCCCTTAGCTACAAATATATTGCAGTAGAGTAGGAATGTATATATTGCAGTTACTACAAACCTACTGCAATACTGCAATAGAGCTCAGGGAGGATTTCACAACACGCAAGACAAAATATAGCATAGTCTCTCGTCAGGGATTTAATTTATTTTGGGAGATTGCAAAATATGACGTTTTCATTCAATGCAGTAGAAAAATATTGTTTCAGTTGATAATAAACATGTTTGTTTTGTTACTTTTTCATCAACTTATTTCTGTAACTTTCTAGCAAGTCAWGCTAGCGTACAGAGCATCTAACTAGCTAGCTAAAAGCTACGCTAAATTCTAGCTTGYGACCTGTTTTTAATTATCATCAAAAACAAACATCAGTACATTTACAATAAAGTAAAATGGGAGGTAACAGTCATAAAAATAGTACCCACTTATAGGAATGGGTAATTRTTTACAAGTTGCTAGCTATCCCATAAACCCGATGTCGAAAACCACATATTTGTATCTTCTTCTGTGTTTTGGTAACTTCCTGTTCTATGACGGACTCTGGCCGGACTGAAGAAGACGCATGGTTTCGATCCTTCAACCACAACGGATCCTTCAACCACAAGGGGGCATTGCATTTCCACTCCGCTGTGGATGTCAAATGAATGACATCCTGCGCAATGTAACGGGAGTGCTTATGGTTAATGTGAATGATTCCTATAGATGAAAATGGCCAATTTAGGTGCAATCAGATTGCAATCAGCAATCAATCTTATTTTCTCAGAGATAAAATGATATATTTTTTTTAAATCTAGGAATGCTAATCTGTCGCCGAAGATGGTGCCTCTTCCCGTTCGGGCGGCGCTCGCCGGTCGTCGT
>NW_019943565.1:107910-120951 GCF_002910315.2 Salvelinus sp. IW2-2015
CCTATATCTATCCTACCCTGCCTTCTAAAGTCTTCGAAAGCCAGTTAACAAACAGATCACCAACCATTTCGATTCCCACTGTAACTTCTCCGCTATGCAATCTCTTTTCCGAGCTGGTCATGGGTGCACCTCAGCCATGCTCAAGGTCCTAAACGATAGCATTATACCCGCCATCAATAAAAGACAATACTGTGCAGCCGTCTTCATCGACCTGGCTAAGGCTTTCAACTCTGACAATCACCGCATTCTTATCGGCAGACTCAACAGCCTTGGTTTCTCCAATGACTGCCTCGCCTGGTTCACCAACTACTTCTCAGATAGAGTTCAGTGTGTCAAATCGGAGGGCCTTTGTCCGGACCTCTGGCAGTCTCTACTGGGGTGCCACAGGGTTCAATTATAGGGCCGACTCTTTTCTCTGTATACACAATGATGTCGCTCTTGCTGATGGTTATTCTCTCCACCTCTACGCAGACGCACCATTCTGTATACATCTGGCCCTTCTTTGGACACTGTGTTCAAAAACCTCCAGATGAGCTTCAATGCCACACAACACTCCTTCCGTGGCCTCCAACTGCTCTTAAATGCAAGTAAAACTAAATGCATGCTCTTCAACCGATTGCTGCCCGCACACGCCTGCCCTTCTAGCATCACTACTCTGGACGGTTCTGACTTTGAATATGTGGACAACTACAAATACCTAGGTGTCTGGTTAGACTGTAAAATCTTCTTCCAGACATACATTAAGCATCTCCAATCCAAAATTAAATCTAGAATCGGCTTCCTATTTCGCAACAAAGCATCCTTCACTCATGCTGCCAAACATACCCTCGTAAACGACTATCCTACCAATCCTTGACTTCGGCGAGTCATTTAGAAAATAGCCTCCAACACTCTACTCAGCAAATTGGATGTAGTCTATCACAGTGCCATCCGCTTTGTCACCAAAGCCCCATATTCTACCCACCACTGCGACTTGTATGCTTTCGTTGGCTGGCCCTCACTTCATATTCGTCGCAAACCCAATTCTCTCTCTTGTGTGTATAGGTCTGTAACAGTTTGGGTCTAGAGTGTCACCCCCTTTGAAGAGGGGGATAACCGCGGCAGCTTTCCAATCTTTAGGGATCTCAGACGATAAAAAAGAGAGTTTGAACAGGTTAGTAATAGTAGTTGCAACAATTGCTACAGATAAAAAAGAGAGGGTCCAGATTGTCTAGCCTAGCTGATTTGTAGGGGTCCCGATTTTGCAGCTCTTTCAGAACATCAGCTATCTGGATTTTGGTGAAGGAGAAATGGGGGAGGCTTGGGAAGTTGCTGTGGGGGGTGCAGAGCTGTTGAACGGGGTAGGGGTAGCCAGGTGGAAAGCATGGCCAGACGTTAAGCATTTCCCAGTTTAGTTCCCCTAACAGTACAAACTCTGACGATAAATGGTGGGCAATTAATTCACATGTGGTGTCCAGGGCACAGCTGGGGGCTGAGGGGGTTCTATAAGAGAGACTCGTTTCTGGAAAGGTGGATTTTTTAAAGTAGAAGCTCGAACTGTTTGGGCACAGACCTGGATAGCATGACAGAACTTTGCAGGCTATCTCTGCAGTAGATTGCAACTCCACCCCCTTTGGCAATTCTATCTTGGCAGAAAATGTTGTAGTTGGGGATGGAAATTTCTGAATTTTGTGGCCTTCCTAAGCCAGGATTCAGACACGGCTAGGACATCAGGGTTGGCGGAGTGTGCTAAAGCAGTGAATACAACAAACTTAGGGAGGATGCTTCTGATGTTAGCATGCATGAAACCAAGGCTTTTACGGTTACATAAGTCAACAAATGATAGCGCCTGGGGAATAGGAGTGGAACTGGGGGCTACAGGGCCTGGGTTAATCTCTACATCACCAGAGGAACAGAGGAGGAGTAGGATAAGGGTACGGCTAAAGGCTGTAAGAACTGGTCGTCTAGTGCATTGGGGACAGAGAATAAAAGGAGCAGATTTATTGTGGTATTGTGTACATTTACAATGAAGGTTACTGAGTGTTAATGTCCATTGTGAGAGAATGGAAAATGGTAGTAAATGTGTCAAGACAAAACAGCGCAGTACAAAAGAAAATTGAATAAATACGTCCAGAACTGCATGGTGAAAATAACTGAAAAACAAATTGCCTTTGTAGAAATATAAATGTTTGAGATGTCAGATGCTATATATTTTCAACACTATGCAGGATTTAAAAATACTATATTTCAAAGTTATCCAGGATTCTGCTGCTACCATCAGAGTTTCATGTCTCTTTCTACTCTTTTTGACTGTGGTGTAGTTATTTTATTTACATGTGATCAGAAGCATAGCTGAAATGAATGTGTTCTACAGAATATAGGCCTACACAGACGACTTCTGATCTTCTGTACATCACTGTTCTATTTGCAAGGTTCTTTGAATAAGCCCCTGACGTTAATCTCATAACAACACCCACAAATGGAGAGAGTGTGGTACATGCTTCTGGTTGCTCAATTATGACTACAAATACACATGTATCAAAATGAACATGTCAACCCACATGGATTCCATCAACCCCTTCATCATCCCCAGAGTATGGTGGTTGCGTGAATATACATGTGTGCTTGTGCGATTGCATTGCATGCTATGTAGAAATGAGCTTCTTTCTCACCATAGCGTGTGGTTATTGCTTCTCTGTCTATTCTCTTTGTAGTCAGTAGCCTATATGGGTCAGTCACTCTCATTCTCACTTGCTTATAGGAGAGATGTGGTACCTTCCTCCAGCACTGTAGAGATTCTCATACGCAATACAGCTCACGCCACAAACCATGCTCTCAATCTCCTTTACCCCCACTCCTCATTTCTATTTCAGGTCTGGATGTGACTTCTCAGACTTTAAGAGTAGTAGTTCACAGTGTATTTTCACCTCCATCTTGGCTTTGCTGTGCCTGTGTCACACTAGGTTTAACTGTAGCTAACCTCACCTGATAAAACATCCCTCTGCCCTCTGTCAAAGGAGAATATAATAAAACATGTATGCAAAGTCGAAGAAGACTGCCTCACTACAGGAATACTGTATGCACAATATGGTTGATATTTTACTAATAGTGTCTTATATGGAATTTMTTATCTTGCTGTCTTGGGTTATAAGGGGACACACCATATTGGATCAATAAAAAACATCAGCCATGCCATTCCAAAGTGCTTTATGTGTTGCCTGGCACCATGTGGTAATGATGGGCAGGGCTTGACCGGAATTTGAAAGTGGGAATTAGGGGTGGTTGGCATGCACTAACGGGGCAGAGAGATGTGTTAAGTTTTCAAATAATCTTCCATTTGCTGAGAAATAGACAACAACAAGCTCAACAACAGCATCTTAAAAAAAATATGTAATAATTGTTTAACTCGGCAAGCCAGTTTGAACCCGGGTCTGTAGTGACACCACTAACACTGCGATGCAGTGCATTAGACCACTGCGCCACTCTGTCCCCTAATTGAAACATTACCTGCAACAGCCTTATTCTAAAATTGATTAAATCGTTTTTTTCCCCTCATCAATCTACACACAATACCACATAATGACAAAGTAAAAAATGAAATATCACATTTACATAAGTATTCTGACCCTTTACCCTTTACATACTGTATTTTATTTTTTAATATATTTTTATATGGATAAAAAATGTAGCCACTTTATACAATGCCACTTAATATAATGTATATGTTTATTCTGTACTCTATCATCTACTGCATCTTGCCATCTTTATGTAATACATGTATCACTAGCCACTTTAAACTATGCACTTTTATTTTTACATACCCTACATTACTCATCTCATATGTAAAAACCTTACTCGATACCATCTTGCCTATGCCGTTCTGTACCATCACTCATTCATATATCTTTATGTACATATTCTTTATCCCTTTACACTTGTGTGTATAAGGTAGTAGTTGTGGAATTGTTAGGTTAGATTACTCGTTGGTTATTATTGCATTGTCAGAACTAGAAGCACAAGCATTTCGCTACACTCGCATTAACATCTGCTAACCATGTGTATGTGACAAATAAAATTTGATTTGATTTGATTTGGGTCATTGTTCTGTTGGAAGGTGAACCTTCWCCCCAGTTCCTGAGCRCTCWAGAGCAGATTTTCATCAAGGATCTCTCTGTACTTTGCTCCGTTCATTTTCTTTCTTCGATCCAGACTAGTCTCCCTGCTGCTGGAAAACATCCCCACAGCCACAACCATGCTTCACCGTAAGGATGGTGCCAGGTTTCCTCCAGTTGTGACGCTTTGCAGCCAGGCCAAAGAGTTCAATCTTGGTTTCATCAGACCAGAGAACCTTGTTTTTCATGGTCTGAGAGTCCTTTAGGTGCCTTTGCCAAACTCCAAGTGGGCTGTCAAATGCATTTTACTGAGGAGTGGCTTCCGTCTGGCCACTCTACCATAAAGGCCTGATTGGTGGAGTGCTGCAGAGATGGTTGTCCTTCTGGAAGGTTCTCCCATCTCCACAGAGGAACTCTGGAGCTCTGTCAGAGTGGCCATTGGGTTCTTGGTCACCTCCCTGACCAAGGCCCTTCTACCCTGATTGGTCAGTTTGGTTGGTGGTTCCCAACTTCTTCCATTTAAGAATGATGGAGGCCCCTGTATTCTTGGGGACCTTCAATGCTGCAGAAATGTTGTGGTACCCTTTCCCAGATCTGTGCCTCAACACAGTTCTGTCTCGGAGCTTTACGGACAATTCTTTTGATATCATGGCTTGGTTTTTGCTCTGACATGAACTGTCAACTGGGGGCCTTAAACAGACAGGTACAGTATGTGTCTTTCCAAATCATGTCCAATCAATTGAATTTACAATCAAATTGTAGAAACATCTCAAGGACGATCAATGGAAGCAGGATACACCTGAGCTCAATTTCGAGTCTCGTAAGAAAGGGTTAGAATACTTATGTAAATGTGATATTTCCGTTTTTTGCAAACATTTCTAAAAAACAGTTTTTGCTTCGTCATTATGGGGTGTGGATTGATGTAGATGTATGAGGGAAAAATGCATTTAATCCATTTTAGAATAAGGCTGTAACGTAACAAAATGTGGAAAATAGGAAGGGGTCTGAATACTTTCGGAATGCATTGTACAGTGAAGGGACAATCAAAAATATTTACAGCTGTTCTCATTCTCAATTCAATTATTGATACAATTAATGATAATATAACTTATGAATGCCTCACAATATTTTTATAAACTAACTATGTTTTTCCTTATAATACTGTATGTTTAAAACTTTAATTGTGATCTGATGACAATTCAGGTAAGACCCAAATGCAGACTGTGTCGAAGTAACAATGTTTATTACAGCAACAGGCAGGCAAATGACCGGTCAAGGCAGGCAGGGGTCTATAATACAGATTAGCGGTGCAAAGGTACAGGATGGCAAGCAGGGTCAGGTCAGGCAGAGGTCAGTAATCCAGTGTAGTGGGGCAAAGGTACAGGACGTCAGGCAGGCTCAGGGTGGGCAGAAACGTTAAAAAACGGGAAAAACAGGAACAATCAAGAGACAGGAACATAGGGAAAACCGCTGGAAGGCTTGACGAAACAAAACGAACTGGCAACAGACAAACAGAGAACACAGGTGAAACGTGCCATTTCACATATGTAGTCACTGGTGTCATGGTGCTGGGGATAATGAATATGGGTTTGGAGCCAGACCTGAACTACGCTTTATCACGTGTGCATTTTGCGAAGAGTAAAATGTCACCYGAGATCACTTTCTAAGTCGAAATGGAAATCAATATCTACCCTTCAGAAATGTTTCAACAGAATCTACATGGTGAAAGGAAAACTAAACCTATGGACCTTTTGTTTCTAACGTAGCCTAAAAACCACTGCTTCGAAGGAGTAGGTGGGTTTATCTCAAACACCTGCTATTTTTATTATACACAGCTGCTATCCACTGACAAGCTTAACAATTAACAGCTATAACAACTACAGGCAGGGGAGGCACCTAAAACGGACATTTAAACAACAGAAACAGTCAATACTGAAGAGGCTTTGGCCCAGCAGTAGCATAGCAAACACACTAGTGAATTGGTTTAAAAGATAAGTTCCGTTTGTTTTAACCTATACATTGGGATTTGGGACAAAAGGCATCTAAAAAGAAAGATTATCCTGATACTAACTCAATGCATAGCTATTGAACTGGTCCGTATCAGTGGATGACAATGTCATTGAAAAGAAGAATTTGTTCGTAACTGACTGCCTTGTTCAGGGGCAGAACTGCAGATGTTTACCTTGTCAGCTCAGGGATTTGATCTGGCAACTTTTCAGTTATTAGTCCAACGCTCTAACCACTAGGCTACCTGCCACCCCATGAGAAAGACTGTGGAAATGACCAACACAGGAAGCCTGAAATGATGACATCAGCGCAACATGTATTTCTCCCATAATACCCTTAACATATTCCTATTGTTTCAACGTCTTATTTTAAAGAAGGACTGACCTCTCCAGGATGTGAATTATCACGTTGGCCTCAATTGACGACTAGTTTTGCTCCTTCATGCTGTGTCAACATCCCTGCAGGCAGCCATGCGATGTAAGTGGAGTGTAATCATGAAATTATGTCACAGTTCCAAAAGTGGTGATGAAGGAGTCAGGCGCAGAGAGCAGGGTAGTTCAAAGGCAAGTGGATTTAATATTCCAAAAAGATACAGCGAGACGGCTACGCCATAACTACAAGGGCGCGTCAAAAACAGTCCAAAACAAACAGGACAAAATTTACTTGGAACAAACACCACACGAAATAACAAACACCACAAACAGGAAAACAAGCCCTCACAAAAGTCGGCGGGCCAACTGGGTTTAAATAGCCCACAATGAACCTAAACACAAAACAGGTGCAACAAATCAGACAAAACTAAATGAAACAGAAAAGGGGATCGGTGGCAGCTAGTAGGCCGGAGACGACGACCGCCGAGCGCCGCCCGAACGGGAAGAGGCACCATCTTCGGCGGGATTCGTGACAATTGATTTATGTTGTCTCTACACGACCAGTTCTGGAATACCTTTTTGCTCCTCCTCGACATGGAGGAGAGGGAGAGGGACAGGTTAAAAAGGAAAGGGAAAGAGGGGCAGAGAGAGGGGAGAGAAAAGGGGTAGAAAAGCAACAAAAAGTTTAAATAATAAAATAGTAATATGTTTCATTATTAGATACTTTGTGCCAGAGGAAAGAAACAAGACACGCTCTCTTGTCTACTTTCATTGTTCTGTAGTAGGTAACTCAACAGTTAACACAACACACATCTAGAACCATTCCTAAAGGTAGTGGGAGGAACCACGAAGCCAAGCTTCAAATGTCCACAGACTTTGCAAATACTGTAAAAAAAACTATATGAAAATAACAAAGGCATTACTATATACTACATGAGCTGTGTGGCTTCTCATTGTGTTGCTACAGTTGTAGCCATGAGGGCCATATAGTAAATGTCAACTTGCACTCTTTAGATGAAGTACAAATAAAGGAAAGTAAATATATGGCTAGGGAGGGTGTGACTAACTGACAGAGATACACAGATGCTCACCTCCAGGAAAGGTTCTGCAAACACTCAGGAGTCATTTGTTACTATGTGTACTAACGGTATCTACGCTTGCAGTCGTTTTGGCGTCAGAGAAGTCCAGCTATTCAAGTAATCATTGTTAGAGAGTGTGTGTGTGTTTGTGTGTTACTTCTGCTTTTTCAACATTTAGAGAAGTGAATCAGACAGGTTAAAAAAAATGCAACTGCCTGACCAAGCAGAGGAAGTGCCACTATATTTTACCTGCATCCTGTGTCCGAACGTGTCTTTTTTGGGCTAAAATGTCCTGGTACTGTAAAGTTCACAATGCCGTTGACCTTAATAAGGGCCCCAGGACCAGTTGAAGCAAAATAGCCCTATAACATCAAAGATCCACGACCATATTTTACAGTAGGGAAGAGGTATTTTCTGCATATGCATTGTTCTTTCATAGGCAAAACCCACCGCTGGCGGGTGTGGCCAACAAGCTCTAACTTCAGGTCATATGACCATTGTACTGGTTCCAATCCAGGTGCTAATGCCATTTATCAAACTCCAGGCAGGGATATGGTCAGATGTCATAAAAATAGAGGTCTTTGACCACGCACACCAATGGTGTGAATTATTTATATTATTTGCTAACCTTTATCAAGGCATCCAATAATCGCAGACCCCACTGTACAAATGCGACTGTGTCTCTGCTTGTGACCACAGACTCCTTTCCCATCAGTCTGTCACATTGTGGGGTCAGCGCTTTTCTAGCACATGTTACTAGTGGTTTGACCCCACTGAGAAGCAGCCCCACACAGTCTTCTCTGCGTACAGGAGTCCCGTCTGACACGCAGGCCTATGTGGTAAAATACCACTGCTATGAATACATTCCACTGCAGCGAACAAAATAGTTCTCAATAATACTAAAGGTCTACTCATCAGTTTTTGTCGGATCCATGTAGGCCTTAGGATTTCTAAAAGTGAAAGTGTAACACTGGAAACAGGAGGGCTATTCTGCATGGGTGGGTAGGTCTGGGAGTGTAACTTTACAGTGCTTCTCTACAACATTGTTTTCACATTATCTAAGTGAACGAGGTATGCAAATCGGTGATGATTCCAGCGTACATACTCCAGGCACATGATAATAAAGTATGCAGACGGTATAAGCCTAATATCTTTCTGTGTTTATGTCTCACCCACACAAACTCACATACCAAACTCATGTTCATCTAAAATGGTTTAGGATCCTATACACTTGAATTATCCACTAGCATTTTCCACTAGAATATAGTTGATTTTAAATTAATTATACTTCACTAAAACTTCAAGAGTTTTCACCCCATAGGACTTGCATTAGAGAAAACAACAATTTCTCCACYTCTAAACATTTTATYTGGAAATTATTTTTGTGGTTTATGTTTTATATTTCAGTTGCGTATATTACATTTATTTGATTTGATGACGTTATGATTTCATCTCATCTCTATAGAGCTTCTGCCTATGCTGTTGCAAATCACTGTTTATAGTAGATCCGTGTCTGACGCACACCTAACCGGCATAGGTGGTGGAAACAAACCAAGATGCAGTACTGCTTTAGTTTTTGAGATGATCGATCTCATCGAGGGAGGAGCTGGTTTTTTTGGCGTGTTATTTCATATATATATATATATATATAATATTATTGTTTTACCCTTTTCTGCCCAATTCGAGATATCCAATTGGTGTTACAGTCTTGTTCATCGCTGCAACTCCCGTACGGACTCGGAGAGGAAAGATCAAGAGAGCTGTGCTGTCACGAAACACGACCTCCAGCCGCACTGCTTCTTGACACAATGCTTGCTAACCCCGTAAGCCAGCCGACCCAATGTTCGGAGGAAACACTGAACAGCTGCAACCAAGCAGCATGCATGAAAAACCAGCCCTCACAAGGAATGAGGGGCTGGTTTTTACATGCGGTGTATATTTGTTTAACTCATTTACTTCTGTTGGCAATGTCAATTCTTGCTTTTTTTCAAATACTTAATTTTATATTCGCTAAGTGGACAGGCAAACGCGCCGAGTAACTGTAAATCATCAATTGGTACTGATGCTGCCTGATCATGTTGCCAATCACATTATCTGTATCTAAGGAAGCAGACAGCTGGTGATGACCGCTCGCGGAGTTCTCTGTCCGACAACCTGCTGAGGTAAAGTTTTTTACATTTATTTGTAAACTACTATTTAGTTACACTGTAAGACTTTTCTGTAATTTCAATAGTAAAAACATGTAGGATGCACAGTATAATAACATGCAAGTGTTTTACAGCATTAATGCTGTAGATTGCACTGCATTATGGGTAAAATGATGAAAAATACAGTTATTAAACTTTCTTTGCTTTTACGTTTGGACTGTGGCCATGCATTGTGCAATTTATATTTTATTAAAACATGTCTTGTAAATTATGCCATGCCAATTATATTTTTAATCACATTTGGTCAGAAAATATGAGTGCCTCATTTTCATTCTGTGTATTTCCACAAAGTTCAGATTGCGCAATATGGTGACGGCAGTGTTTTGTTACAGGAAATGTAAACATTACTGTATAAAACACAGACTAGCCTACCCTCTTTCAGTTTTTCTGTGCAGAGGTCTCTGAGTGTTTAACTTTTTCACTAGAAACCAGCCTATATGTAGGCCTATATAGGAGAGTGGCAGAATGATTTGTCCATATTTTTTCTGAAATGTAAATGTTTCATCTTAATATTGATTAATTGAATGAAGGTACAGTGTAAATAATTTGTAATTTGTATGTAAAAAAAACTTTACGATAAAGTGGTCAAAACACACACGCTCAAATTTACGGCTTCTCCTCTCTCCATCTGTATTCTCCACAGTATAAACCCCAGAATCTTCTATCTGAAAGTCTGACACAGTTAAGTATCCTGTAACATTGTCCCAGTGTGGGTGGTTTTCTAATCTCTTATCAAKGTTGATAATGCTTTGTTTAGCAGGKTACACCTGTGCAATATTGCCCTTCATAAATGTAACTGCCCACTTCCAACACCTGCTCTGGAAAAAAKAAAGACTTTCCCACRRTYTCTTTCACCTACTCTRCAGTTATTGAGCCAGATTGGACTCAGTGGACAGACGTTTGGTATTTTACGTAAATCTTTGCCCCTCCAATAAGTAGTATTGATTATAAAGACAGAAGTTTACTTAATTAAGACAGAAATTATAGGAGGGAGGTTGGTCAGTGAGGATGGGTAGGACATATATCACGACCGTCTAGCAATCCAAATGTTGAGTGTTTAAGTATCATCAGGGTCAACTGTAGCATTTTAGCTTCCCCTTCCCCTAACCATTATTCTAACCTTCACCCAATTCACCTAACTTTTTATGTAAATTATCCTAACCTTTGTCGTTACTTCTCCGAACCACTAACGTAAATTCTCCCCATAATTCTAATTGTTGTTACAACACAACAAGCATCCTGGTCTCAGAGAAACACGTGTAATACGACACATCCTCCAAGATGTATGATAGGTTACTCATCCAATTCGTAAGGACTGTGATGCCATCCTCTAATTCGTGTGATATTGTACGACCGCTATTCCATTCATAATGTAACCTAACCTAAAGTAATGTATCATACTAAATGGTGGGGAACATATTTATATAGTAGTCTTACGAATTCCCCTGAGGCCATGTTAGAGATATTGTGCAGACCACAACCTGTAAGAGCTTCCTTCTCCCATGAAAGAGCTCAATTTACWACCCTATTTACCTCTCTCTCTCTCCAACAGAAGTAAAGAGTGGAATGGTTTGCAGTGAGATAAATAAAACACATTGTTTCAATACAACAAACCAACCTATAAATCATCCATACCGTAGGCCTATGCAATGTCCTTTCATTTTAATTATACTATTAGGACATACAGGATTACACTTAAGGTTTAGATCTAACATAATTCCCACCATGTTAGGAAGCAATCAATAAACCAAATGCACATMATTTAAGTAAATAAATGTAAAAATAGAGCGACATGCCAACAAGACATAACAGCCTGAACCTAAGTTGAGCCCTCCATGTCCTAATGGTTAGGACCTTACAGGTGCAGGTGAGATCTCAACAGACCTAATCTCACCACCAACCTAACCTCTCACTCCCTCTGGAGGTAGAGAGAGAACATTACAACTCAATGTACAGCTGTGTAGCTGCCAACCCTGTTAGTAACCAGACCATCACAGTCAACATCACTACACCCTGTGAAGATGGAGGCCCGGAGCTGAGCAAGGTAAGATAAATCATTATCCTTTATTGCCATCAGCTCTGAGCTCAATACACTATCGTATAAATCTCTCTTGAGACGAGGGCTTAGTAGACTTGTTGTATTGTGATGAACCTGAGCTTAGATTGGTCAAGAGCACCTTCTATTGGAGAAAATTTAGAATTTCATTGTGAACTTATACAATTATMTACTTGAACTTGTGGACCCCAGGAAGAATAACTGCTGCTTCTTCAACTGTTTGCAGTTTACATTACCTTGTATGCTTCTGTGTTGTATTATGTGAGGTACACTAAGTATGTAATGTATTGTATTTGTTTTTCACCCACACAACCCCCACAAAAAGATAAGAGGCATGGTAGAATACTATACTCTTATCCCAGCAGCCTTTTGTGTGTACCCAGGAATCTTTGCCAGGTTCTTCAAATGACAAAGCCATTTTAAAACGTCCCGCAACTCTGCCGTGTTCACAGACCATCCCCCAAATCATCAATACAACGACTCTCGAAAATGAATGCCCAGAGGAGGCTGTGGAAGAGCTGTAGGAAGGGGGGCCCATGAAACTGGAATGGTACCAACACCCAAGAATGGACACGTGTTGGACTCCGTTCCACTAATTCATCCCAGCATTTACAATGAGCCCGTCCTCCTATAGCTCTCCCAAAACCCTCCTCTGGAGTGCAAACTGGTAAATAGCGCTATTATATAATTTCAGTCAGTCAGTGGCTAGCTGCTTTCCAGATTACTGTATTGCAGTAATTTTGAAAGGGCTCTGCTAGTATTACTTAGCCACAAGGATGAGGTAAGAAGCTACATTAAACGAGGCTACCTCAGCAGGAGCAAAAAATACCCTAACTAAGTTTTTTACTAACTTTGCTTTAGCAGAGAGTAGAATACTGAGACAACATTGATGTAGTCGCTCAGTGGTGAGGCCTGAGGCAGGCGGCAATGCATGAGGAGGAAAGCAGAGGACACAGAAAGAGAGAGAGGGAAGTTAAGCAGAGAGAGTTAGTACATGGTTCCCAAACTTGGGGTCGGGCTCTAGTATACCGTGAGCTACGTGTCAGTTGTGAAATCATTTTCATATTTCCTCTTTTCAAGGTATAACAGAGATACCTAGGCTAGGCTCAGGGACAGAGATAATGAAGGCTGGCGACTCGCAACCAAAGAGATAGTAGACTAGCTCAGCAACCAGAGATGCAGGCTGGCTAACACGGCCTAGGCTAGGGGCTAAGCGGACTAGGTATACTT
>NW_019943566.1:0-6103 GCF_002910315.2 Salvelinus sp. IW2-2015
CATTCAACTGCACATGGGGACAAAGATCGTACTTTTGAAGAAATGTCCTCTGGTCTGATGAAACAAAAGTAAAACTGTTTGGCCATAATGACCATCGTTATGTTTGGAGGAAAAAGGGGGAGGCTTGCAAGCCGAAGAACACCATCCCAACCGTGAAGGACGGGGGTGGCAGCATCATGTGTGGGTGTGCTTTGCTGCAGGAGGGACTGGTGCACTTCACAAAATAGATGGCATCATGAGGAAAGAAAATTATGTGGATATATTGAAGCTACATCTCAAGACATCAGTCAGGAAGTTAAAGCTTGGTCGCAAATGGGTCATCCATAGGACAATGACACCAAGCATACTTCCAAAGTTGTGGCAAAATGGCTTAAGGACAACAAAGTCAAGGTATTAGAGTGGCCATCACAAAGTCATGAGCTCAATCCCATAGAAAATCTGTGGGCAGAACTGAAGAAGCGTGTGCGAGCAAGGAGGTCTACAAACCTGACTCAGTTACACCAGCTCTGTCAGGAGGTAGGGCCAAAATTCACTGAACTTATTGTGGGAAGCTTGTGGAGGGCTACCCGAAACTTTTGACCCAAGTTAACAATTTAATGGCAATGCTACCGTAATTGAGTGTACGTAAACTTCTGACCCACTGGGAATGTGATGAAAGAAATAAAAGCTGAAAGAAATCATTGTCTCTGCTATTATTCTGACATTTCACATTCTTAAAAGAAAGTGGTGATCCAAACTGACCTAAGACAGGGAATTTTTACTATGATTAAATGTCAGGAATTGTGAAAAACTGAGTTTAAATGTATTTGGCTAAGGTGTATGTAATCTTCCGACTGCAACTGTAACAACACAGAAAAAGCTGTACATTTCTTTATTTTTGTCCTCCTTTAATAATACAAATTAAATAAAAAAGATAGATGGAGAGAAAGAGAGAAATCTGGAAGAGAGAAGAAGAGAGAATCTGGAAGATGGAGAAAGAGAGAAATCTGGAAGAGAGAGAAAGATGTCATGTGTACTTCATGTCTTTTTCTGTCTATATGTCTGTCTATATGTCTGTCTGTCTGTCTGTCTGTCTGTCTCTCTCTTTCTGTCTATGTCTATCTGTCTCACGCTCTCTCTTCTCTACCGCTCCTGTCTTTCTGTCTGTATGTCTGTCTGTCTCTCTCTCTCTCTCTCTTTCTGCTATATGTCTATCTGTCTCACTCTCTCTCTCACCTACCTCCCTCTCTGTCTGTCTGTCTGTCTGTCTGTCTGTCTGTCTGTCTGTCTGTCTGTCTGTCTGTCTGTCTGTCTGTCTGTCTGTCTGTCTGTCTGTCTGTCTGTCTCTCTCTACCTCCCTCTCTCTCTTTCTGTCTGTATGGCTGTCTCTCTCTCTCTACCCCCTCTCTCTTTCTGTCTGTCTGTCTGTCTGTCTGTCTGTCTGTCTGTCTGTCTGTCTGTCTGTCTGTCTGTCTGTCTGTCTGTCTGTCTGTCTGTCTGTCTGTCTGTCTGTCTGTCTGTCTGTCTGTCTGTCTCACGCTCTCTCTCTCTCTACCTACCTCTCTCTCTCTTTCTGTCTATATGTCTGTCTGTCTCTCTCTCTCTCTCTACCTCCCTCTCTTTCTTTCTGTCTATATGTTCTCTGTCTGTCTCGCTCTCTCTCTCTCGCAGACACACACACACACACACACACACACACACACACACACACACACCACACACACCACACACACACACACACACACACACACACACACCACACACACACACACACACACAACACACCACAACACACACGCACGCACGCACGCACACACACACACACACAGGCACACTTGCAGACACAAACCACAACACACACACTAACACACGCACATCCCATCCACAGGTTTTTCCAGTCCCACTTGTACCAAACATCCCTGGGTTATTTTACTTAAAAAGCAAGAGGCCAGAATGGAAGACAGTAAAAACACACAGAGAGGAGACGCAGAGCAAAATACACAGCTAAACACCGACACACACACCGACATAGACACACACACACACACACACACACTCTGACTAACACACTCCCTGTGGCTGGTGGTTTTTGTTCTTGCTGAGCACTCATTTACTTCATTAAAAGCTTTAATTAACGTGACAGTTCTGTGTAATTACAGCCTTTTAAGATGTACTACTCTGTTCAGAACAAGTTGGACGCCCTCTCTCTCTCTCCTTCTCACTCTCCYTCTCCCTCCCTCTCGCTCCCTCTCRCTCCCTCTTGCGCGMTCTCTCTCCCTCTCTCCCACTCTCTCTTTTTCTCTCTCGTCACCTCTCTAACTATCTCCCTCTCTCTCTCTCTGTTCTTCTTTCTCTGTTTCCATCATCTCCGTTTCACAGCAAAAACATTTGTTAAGTTTGTGGTGTGTGTGTGTGTGTGTGTGTGTGTGCGTGCGTGCGTGCGTGCGTGCGTGGTTGCGTGCGTTTGTATGTGTGTGTTCTGCTCTAGCAGTCAACTCCTCTACAGTAAAGTTGTGTGTCTGTGACATTTGGCATTAATGTGATCCAGAAATAAACTCCTTTTAAGAGTTCATCTAAAAGATCCCATCCCTCCTACGGCTTTTTTCTACTCCGTCTCTCTCTCTCTTCGTCTGCCCTCCGCATCCCTTTTTCTTCATTTAGTTTCCCTCCTCCTCCTCTCTTCCATCGCTCCCTCTTTCTCTCTGTGTCACCGAATGGTTCTCATTCTCTCGTTTCTCCCATCAGACCGTTGACCCACTTCCCTCTTTCCCGCTCCCTCTCTCCATCCCTCCTTTCCTCATCGCTCCTTCTCTCCAGCCCTCCTTCCCTCTTCGCTCCCTCTCTCCATCCCTCCTTTCGTTATCACTCCTTCTCTCCCTCTCTCCATCCCTCCTTTCCTCATCGCTCCTTCTCTCCAGCCCTCCTTCCTCATCGCTGCTTCTCTCCCTCTCTCTCTCCCCTTCCTCCTCGCACTCATCCTTTTGCACTCCCCTCTCCCTCTTCCTCCTCTCCTCTTCCCATCCTACCTCCCTCCCTCCCTCTTCCTCCCTTTCCCCATCCTACCTCCCTCTTCCTCCCTCTTCCTCTCTCCTCCCCATCCTCCTCCTCCCTCTTACTCCTTCACCCATCCTATCCCTCCCCTTCCTCCTCTCCCATCCTACCTCCCTTCCTCTTCCTCCTCTCACCTTCCTACCTCCTCCCTCCCTCTTCCTACCTCCCTCTCTCCCTCCTCCTCCTTCCCTCCCTCTTCCTCCTCTCACCTTCCTCCTCCCTCCCTCTTCCTCCTCCCTCTCTCCCTCCTCCTCCTTCCCTCCCTCTTCCTCCTCTCACCTCCTCCCTCCCTCCCTCTTCCTACCTCCATCTCTCTCTCCCTCCCTCCCTCCTTCCCTCCCTCTTCCTCCTCTCACCCTCTTCCTACCTCCCTCTCTCCCTTCTCTCTCTTCCCTCCCTCTTCCTCCTCTCCCCATCCTATCTCCCTCCCTCCCTCTTCCTCCTCTCACCTTCCTACTCTCCCTCCCTCTTCCTCCTTCCCTTCCTCTTCCTCCTCTCCCCATCCCCCTCCTTCCCTCTTCCTCCTGTCACCTTCCTTACCTCCCTCCCTCTTCCTCCTCTCACCTTCCTCCTCCCTCCCTCTTCCTACTCCCTCTCTCTCTCCCTCCCCCTCCTTCCTCCTCTTCCTCCTCTCACCTTCCTCCTCCTCCCTCTTCCTACCTCCTCTCTCCTCTCTTCCCTCCTCTCTCCTTCCCTCCCTTCTCTCTTCCCATCCTATCTCCCTCCTCCCTCTTCCTCCTCTCACCTTCCTACCTACCTCCTCCCTCTGCCTCCTTCCCTTCCTCTTCCTCTCTTCCCCATCCTCCCTCCTTCCCTCTTCCTCCTGTCACCTTCCTACCTCCCTCCTCCCTCCCTCTTCCTCCTTCCCTTCCTCTTCCTCCTCTCCCCATCCTCCCTCCCTCTTCCCCTCTCACCTTCCTACCTCTCACTTTCTTCTTCCTTCCTCCCTCCCTCCCTTCCTTTTCCTCCCTCCCTGCCTCTTCCTCCTGTAACCTTCCTACCTCCCTCCCTCCTCTTCCTCATTCCCTCTCCCTTCTCCCTCCTTTACCTTCCTCCCTCCCTCTTCTCCTCCCCTCCCTCTTCCTCCCTCCCTCCCACTTCCTCCTGTAACCTCCCTCCCTCTTCCTTCCTTCCTCCATTTTCCTCCCTCCCACCCCTCCTCCCTCCCTTCTCATCTCACAATAAGGTGTCTAGTCTAAAGTGGGATTGTGAAAGAAACCAACAAACAGTTGCGTATAGCATAGTGCATCAGCCACACTCCGCCATATCAACACTAGATGTAGCAATGTTCTCTCAGCGTTGCTCTGAAGTCATGGAGGAGTGTTTTTGATGTTTGATATGGCTGTCTCCGATTTGACTGTGACGTCCTACTGAGTTGTCCAGCTGAGCACAACAGAAATAGTTATTTATTCTGTTTGAACACACCACACACACACGCACGGCACCCGCACGCACGCACCCACGCACGCACACACCACACCACACACACACACACACACACACACACACAGGTGTTTAGTTCATTCTAGCAGAATGTAATTGCACACACCATAATCAGACAGTGACAATGTCAGTGTGGGATCTGCCTTAGAGGAACGAAGATAGTCCAAAGAAAGCTGGAACTGGGTATACAAAAGCTGTCTCTCCAATGGCAAATATTCCTTAGTGCACTGCTTTTGACAGGGCCCATAGTGCACTATATAGGAATAGGGTGCCTTGTTTTTGTGTGCCAAAAGGGGAGATCAAAGACAGAGGGAGAGAGGACTGAGAGAGAAGGGGAAGAGAGAGAGAGAGACTGAGGAGAGAGTGAGAGGAGGACTGGAAGAAAGGGGAAGAGAGAGAGACTGAGAGAGAAGGGGAAGAGAGAGAAACTGAGAGAGAGAGATGAAGAAAGAAGGGGAAGAGAGAGAGACTGAGAGAGAGAGAAGAGAGAAGGGGAGGAGAGGAGATGGAGAGAGAGAGACTGAGAGAGAAGGGGAAGAGGAGAGACGAGAGAGAGAGACTGAGAGAGAAGGGGACGAGAGAGAGACAAACTGAGAAGTGAAGAGAAAGAGAGACTGGAGAGAGAAGGGAGGAGAGACTGAGAGAGAAGGGGACAAGAGAGAGACAGACTGGCGAGAGAAGGGAGAGAAGAGACAGAGAGAAGGGACGCGAGATAGAGACCGTGAGAGAAGGGGAAGAGAGAGACCAAGAGAAAAGGGAGAGAGAGACAGAGAGAAGGGGACGCGAGATAGAGACCGTGAGAGAAGGGGAAGAGAGAGACCAAGAGAAAAGGGAGAGAGACAGATGGAGACGAAGATTGAAAAAGAGTTGTTAAAAAGAGTGTTATTTTCCTTTTTAAGCTACTTAAATTCAGACTCAAAACGTATTTTCAAGTGTTCATGTGAGAATGGCGTTGTTAGAGTTGTCAGAATATGTTAGTGTGTCAGTGTCTGTGTGTGAGTATGCCTCTATTAAAGTGTGTGTCTGCGCTAGTGACTGCGTAAGTGTGTGTGGTAGCCTGCAGGGTAGGCCTAAAAAGGGGACAGGAAGAACTCTGAGCTAATGGGAGCTTTAAGACACAACTCAGTAGAGAGAAAGAGAGAGATACGGGCGGCTCGTTGAATCCTGTGCTGCCAGGGGAGTGGACAGGCAGAGGTGTTTTAGTCTATATCTGGGAGAGACATGAGGATACAGACAGGTTTAAAAAAAACAACAAAAAAACTGATTTACGGCTGCATGAGCAAAGAGCAGAGGATAGAGAGATTGAGGGAGGAGATGGAGGGAGGAGATGGAGGGAGGAGACGGAGGGAGGAGACGGAGGGAGGAGAGAGGCCGGCATTGACCCATTTCTGCAGGCCTTTATTCTATAACGGAGACCGGCCACACACTCTCATTCTCGAACACTCACATACTCCCAGACACACTCTAAAACACACACACACACACACACCATACAAGCAACATACAGCACACCAGCACTCAACCATCCCCTTCAAGACTCGAAGAGATGATCTACAAATACCCACAGTTGCTATGGACAGTTAATCTATTGGCAGCTAGAAGGTCTATATTGAAGTGTTACACCAACATG
>NW_019943566.1:6393-9694 GCF_002910315.2 Salvelinus sp. IW2-2015
TAGGTCTGGCTCGCAGTCGGCGTTCCAATTCATCCCAAAGGTGTTCAATGGGGTTGAGGTCAGGGCTCTGTGCAGGCCAGTCAAGTTCTTCCACACCGATCTCCACAAACCATTTCTGTATGGACCTCGCTTTGTGCACGGGGGCACTGTTATGCTGWAACAGGAAAGGGCCTTCCCCAAACTGTTGCAACAAAGTTGGAAGCACAGAATCGTCTWGAATGTCGTTGTATGCAGTAGCGTTAAGATTCACCTTCACTGGAACTAAGAGGCCCGAACCATGAAAAACAGCCCCAGACCATTATCCCTCCTCCACCAAACCTTACAGTTGGCACTATGCATTGGGGCAGGTAGCGTTCTCCTGGCATCCCCCAAACCCAGATTCGTCCGTCGCTTGGAATTGCGCATGGTGATCTTAGTCTTGTGTGCGGCTGCTCGGCCATGGAAACCCATTTCATGAAGTTCCTAACGAGCAGTTATTGTGCTGACGTGGCTTCCAGAATCATTTTGGAACTTGGAAGTGAGACGATTTTTTGGCGCTACGCACGTCAGCACTCGACGGTCCTGTTCTGTGAGCTTGTGTGGCCTACCACTTCCCGGCTGAGCCGATGTTGCTCCAGACGTTTCCACTTCACAATAACAGGACTTACGTTTGACTGTGCGGCTCTAGCAGGGCAGGAATTTGACGAACTGACTTGTTGGAAAGGTGGCATCCTATGATGGTGCCACGTTGAAAGTGACTGAGCTCTTCAGTAAGGCTATTCTACTGCCAAATTTTGTCTATGGAGATTGCATGGCTGTGTAATCAATTTCATATTCCTGTCAGCAACGGGTGTGGCTGAAATAGCCGAATTCACTMATTTTAAGGGGKGTCCACATACTTTTATTTATATAGTGTACTTCCTGCCTAGAATGTGTCTGTTCAGTACCAAGCTGATGAGACCATGAACCTTATCTCCTCTATTCAATCTATTTCTATACTCCCCCAAAGCTATTGAAGTGTTATGGRCATGAAGGACATTGAAGGGCCCTGTCTATTCAAATCCATTGTCAGTATGAAATATCTCAACTATAGAAAACACACAAGACGCCCTCTCTCTCCAATGCACCCGATGCCCTCAGATGAGGACTCTGACCCAGTTCAGACTGTAGCATCTCTCTTCGCTGTCCTACATCACTGCTGCTTTACCGGCGACATTCTCTCAATGTTACGCAAGTGTTCTTTCGCCGCTCCGCAATCCTTTCTGCTCTTAATGCTCACATTGGCTCATAGTCCTCTGGGGCAGCTATCTATAGACCTGTTTTCTCCCTTCTCCCTCTGTCTGCCTCTCCTATTCTTTCTCGTCGCCTGTGTTCTCTCTCTCCTCGCTACTCTCGCTCTCTCCTCTCCTCTCTCTCTCTCTCCATCCGTCTCTCTGATCCTATGACTCTTGATGATCTGTAAGCACGTTTACATTAAGATGTGTTGGTTATGTTTGTTATTGTAGCGACGATTGATCTAAAAATAATTTGTTAGAGCAGAGGAGAATAACCTGCAGACCTGTATTACATATTCACTCACACACACACCATCAACGTGGATAAACACACATGCAAGTACGCACGTCTCTCACCACACCACACACACACACACACCACCCACACACACACACACACCATTCGACAAAACACACACACACACACAACCACACACACACACGAGCTACGTCACCCTGCAAACACCCACACCAAGCACACTGACACACATCACGTCCACCGCCCACACACATATCACACACAGACACAAACTGTAGTTCAACGCAGAATGCACACACACACACACACACACACACACACACCTGGCTCATTCAGCCAGTCATTGAACAATATCCAACACATTATCCACAGAACCTTTCCAATTGACACTGCATTGTCAAACATAATAAAGAATTGGCATGCTGAACTCTGTTTGGATGCAGGGTTACAATAGAAAATGAAAAACAAAAAACAACGTTTTAAGTGAGATGTAGGYATTGGTCTGAAACCGAAAAATTAAGGAAATTCACTTGAGCACCACAATGCCTACTYCACCCATGCTCTACCAAGGTTTTCCAACACACAGCTTTGATCTACTACAGTAGCTATGTTGGTCTATTGTACTTCCAACAATGTGTAGGCAGCCTGAGGGAGGTGTCAAAAACTATACACGAAAGAGAATGGTCATACTATCCTCTCTGGTAGGCGAACCCAGGACCTTTGATTCCCAGGACCTTTGATTCCCAGGGCAGTGATGCTAACCGTTACACGACAAACCCAGTTTATAGATGCGTCAACTTGACACGCTATTTAAATGGGCAGTGTGGTGATGACATCATGCGTTTGCTCCAACATGTTTGTTCATTCACTCAGTACTAATTGAACGTTTATTTATCTTGGTAAATGTCTAAAACAGTTGATGTGTTGAAAACAGTTCAATGTTATCACTTACTGTAGCTAACAGGTCGCACAAGCAAGCAATGATCATTATGGTGTTGTTGTTTTACCTGCATGCTTGGTGTGTAACCCACACCTCTTGTACTTTCTACTTGTGGATGGCGACGCTTTTCACGAACACATTGAAAAGTTAGTTGATCAGTTGGCACAGATTTGGAGTATAATGACATGAAGAAAATTGCATTGACAGAGGAGGGAGCGTACTGAATGAATGAATAAGTAAAAGGGTAGAMTTTTCTCTGGATCTTCTGACAGTGATCCTGTTACACAGTGTCCAGGTCAGCAGTTTACACAGACTTCAGCCAAATGAAAAACCTTCCATACCTAAATATACCTAGCTAGCTAGCTACCTTCCTTTTGCKTCTCATCCAACTGGTGTAAGCTAGCTAGCTACAGCTGCTAGCCTTCTACTAGCTAGCTGCTACTATTGCGCAGCATCCGAGTTGCACCCAGATTTAGAACTCTGAGATTCAACTGAAAAGATGTTAGCATTGCAAAAATGCTACAAAAAGAAAGCACATTGTGGGTTTTTATTGGGCATAAATGTGCACGTGAGTGAGGTAAATTGTGAATTTAGTAAAAAACTGTACCTTCAAACTTATTCTGTCATCTTGTGGATGCTGTAGCCTCGTTTTAATCCGACGTCTAGAATTTGAGCTAAATGTATTMSATTTTGAGWTTYCATCCCAATATTGCATTTTATATACATCACAGAAGACTGAAATATAACAAAACTGTTTGACATAGAAACACTGCATTTTTTACATTTAAATTCTGGAAAATATTAATAACATTCCACCCCTCCACCCACTAGAGGACGCTTTGGTCATTC
>NW_019943566.1:11519-21827 GCF_002910315.2 Salvelinus sp. IW2-2015
ACACACACACACACACACACACACACACACACACACACACACACACACACACACACACACACACACACGCACACGCTGTGGTACTGCAACCCTGTAAACAACCTTCCAGTGTTAGTTACAATGGGAAAATGAGTTTTCTCCATTTTCTCCATCGAAAACAGCTTAGGAAAACCTCATGCCATGTTGGAACTAATCTTCCTTGTGTATTTCTATATTTCCAGCTTGGCGGAATGCATGCAGAGAAAGAGTGTCACAGCTAGATCTTGGCTTAGGTTTGTGGATCAAAATAATGCTTTTTCAGGGTGAAAACACATGCCATACACGAGAAGGCCTTTCTCTTCGACTACACAGCTTATTGCGTTGAGGTCAGCTGTCAGGGAAAGGGTTGTGATGCCTTCGTTAATGCGTCACACAGAGGTTCTAAAAGTGTTCCATGTGAGTTATAAAGGGTTCTAGAGTTACAGGAAATATGAAGTATGATCCTAGATTTGAAAGAGTTGGCAAGAAGAGACAATATGCATCTCTAGCATAAGTCCTTCTCAAGGGGGTGTGTGTGTGTGTCCAKGGAGGGGGAGATATAGTTAAAGCTTCATCATTTCTCTGACATGTAGATTAACCATWACCCAGTGGAGCAGGAGACCTACAAATAAGTACAGGAACTGACTGTAAATTCTCTCCGCCCCGGTCTTTTGACAGAAAAACGGCGTTCTTATCCAAGAAAATAGGTCCAGCAATCACCTACTGTATAGTAATGTAGTTTTGTTGATTTAATTATTCTTAGGACAACATGTGTGAATACACACACACAGCGAGCGCGCCTTCCTCAGCATGTGTATGAGACAAGCTTTGTTATAACATACTCCGGAGACAAAACAACTGGAACTAAGAGATACCAATGGTTTCACGTGTATTTATACAGATTGAAGCCCGTCACACACACACATTACACACACACACACACACACAGCACCCTGCAGCACACACACATCACACCACACACACACACAAACATCACACACACCACACCACACACACACACAAACACGCCAACCATGCTCCTTCATTAATGTGTGTCTCGTGAAACCATACACCCAATCACATTGTCATGTGTGTGGTACTGTGGTGGGTGTCATAGTCAACGTTCATGCTACTCTAGACAGCAACGGCGTCACACATACGCGTACAACAAGGCGGCGGAGCGTGGGAGAAGGATACACAACACAACATCCACACGCAGGCAGCACGTCGTCTTTGGGCTCAGACCTTCTCTTTTCTACCTACTTTGTTGTTTGTCTCTTCTTTTTGTCCTTTATTCTGCTCTTGCTCTGTGGCTCGCATTTGGTTTTTTACTTTTAATCTGTCTGCTATCTGACAACTTTGAAATGTGTATTCTATTCCTATTGTATTTTAGTCATGCCCTCGCAGTTGCTCCCCAACATTTATATATCCATTCTTCTTACTGTTAGATTGTATGTTTTTGTTGTGAATGTTATAGTACGACTGTTGGAGCTAGTAAAAGCAATTACTACCTCGCATACATCTGCTAAATGTGTTGCGGACAATAAAATGATTTAATTGATGCTTTCCCTTCAACTGGTTCCAGCTCCATAGCAGACTCGTATTCAGACTGGTATTACAGACTGTATTCGACTGATTCAGACTGTATTCAGACTGATTCAGCTGTATTCAGATGTAATTACAACGATTAGACGTATTAGACTGTATTCAGCACTGTTCTTAACTGTAGTACACTGTATAACCTATTAGACTGGTATTCAGACTGTTTACGATGTATTAGACTATTAGACTGTATTGCTGTCTTCACCTGAATAGACTGTATTCACACTATAGAATATTCAGCATCCTCGTTTCATATTTGACAGCTGATGACTTTAGACTGTATCAGACTGGACTAAATGTCCAGACTGTATACCCTGTATTAGACTGCGTATTAGACTATTCTGTATTTAGACCTAGTAGACTGTATTCAACTGATCTGTATTAGATGAAACTATAACTGTATTCAGCTGTATTCGACTTACACCTGTTGATGTGACTATTAGACTGTATTGTAGACTGTATTTAGACTGTTTGCGATTAGACTGTTAGCTGATAGACTGTATTAACTGTGTATCTATAGACGTATTTCGTGTATTCGACGTGTCTACACTATTAGACATTAGGTATTGAGAACTTGTATTCGCAGACTATAGATCATCACACTGTATTAGACTGTATATGACTATTAGACTTATTCATGATCAACTGTATTTCAGCACTGGTATTAAGACTGTGATATTAGACTTTTCGCTGTAGACTGGTATAGTTAGACTCTAGCACTGTAATGCAGGACTGAATTTATGCCTGTAATTATGCTGTAGTTCAGGACTGTTAGTTTCAGACTGTATTGACAACTGTGTTAACTATTAGACTGATGTCAAATGTATTCCACTGGTAATTACAACTGTATTAGAAGACGTATTAGTACTTAATGCAGGACTGTATTAACCATGTATTAGACTATCAGACTGTTTCTAAGACTGTATTTCAGTGTCCAACTGTATTCACACGTATTGACTAGGTGAAGACTTACTGATTCAGCCACTGTATTAACTGTATGTATTGACTGTATTATGAGCTGTATTTAAGATGTATCAGATTTAGACTGTATTGCGACTGTAATTTAGTTTACACTGTGTATATTAGACTGTTAGACTTTCACAGCTGTATTAACTTGTAGACTTTAGATCTTATTCAGACTGTATTAGTCTTACTCATAATCGGTATTCAGACTGTATCAACTGATTACCTGTATGATTAGTATTAGACTGTCAATTAGTAACTGTATGACTCTAGATCTATAGACTGATATTACCTGTATTAGCTGATTAGACTTACGATTCAGACTGTATTAGACTGTGACTTCCACATGTATTAGACTGATAGTATCTATTCAGACTGTATTCAGACTGTATTACACTGTATTAGACTATTAGACTCACATGTTTGAGACTGTATTCCCTGTTTAGACTTTGTGTATTTAGACTGTATTACATAAATAGAACAGCGACTGTATTCAGTACGTTTACTGTATTAAGCCTATAACTAGCTCTATTCAGACTGTATTCAGTAGCTGTCATTACATCTGCCTAATTTGTCAGAGACCGTAGTTATGAACCGATTTCTAGACTGAAATGTTGAGGCAAATTGTAGAAAATGAAACCACCTGATAAATGTTAGATGCAGCTATGAATGACTACGATAATTCAGACCTGAGTTGACACTGTATTTAGTACTAATTAGGATCACAGATAGAAACAATCGGATCGAGTAATTTAGTGTTGTAAATCACAAGTATTAGTAGCGTAAGTGTTAGAAAGACGATCGTAGATCATTCAGGATCTTGCTTGGATCAGAACTGTATGTAACGACTGGAATTTAAGGACCGAATGTAGACTCGTTGATATGGCAGAGAGCATGTATGATGAACAAAACACTGTAAAGTCTAGACTTGTTTAATATCCAGACTCGTTAAGGAGCGAGAAGCAGGTAAAGTAGTCCAGCACTGTATTACACTGTATTGAAGACCTATGTGTGAGAACTCTAATTCAGTACCTGACTATAAAAGCGAAGGAAGCTGAGAGTATTCCCAATCAGCCTTGATCATTAGACGTATTGAGACTGCTTAATTTCAGCCAGAGACGTTGAATTCGAGACTGAAGATAGTTCAACAACAGTTTTGAGACTATTAGTACGTTGTACATTGTTCGAGACTTGGTTAAGATTCTACCTTACTTATTGACGTATTAGACTTCTATTTATTCAGACCTGGTAAGCTTTCCAGACTGTAGTTACACTGTTAAGTTACAACGTAGTATTAAGACTATTGAGACTCTAGATTCAACTTGTATATCAGACTGTATTTCGACACGGTTGTACACTGTTTAGACTATTAGAACCTCTATTTCAGGACTGTAATTCAGACTGTATTAAAACTGTATTGAACACTGTAGTAGACTATTACGAGCGTGTAATTCAGATCTGTAGTTACACTGTATTTATTGACTATTACAATGTATGCAGACTCGGGTATATCAGACTGTACTTGACACTGTATTACACTGTATTAGACTATAGACTGTATTCGAACTGTACTTGCCACACTGTGATTGAAGACTGTATCAGACTGGTAGACTGTATTTTACCATGACTGTATAATAGGGGAGGCACTGGGAGAGTTCAAGTATTTCCCAGTCGATTTCATGATTTTTCAGACAGTATTCAAAAATGTATCAGACTGTATTCAAACTGTAAATTAGACTGCTATTAAGACAGTAATTCAAACTGTAATCAGACTAATAATTAAGACAGTAATTCACGACTGCTATCAGACCTGTCACTTCATGACGGATAAATGGAGCTGCATCAATAGCTAGTCTGCATTATACGATGCGACGCTAAGACGGTCCCACTTTCTGCGCGACCAGCCTATACCTGTTTAAAACATATCTGGTGAACTGGTCTGGTCTGGTAGCTGGGTCGAGAAAGACTTGTCGACAACACCATACAGAAGCAGCACACTACACAGGCAGACCAGGCGGCACGACGGACAACCAGCACGAGAGCAGACCAGACACACAAATCAGACGAATAGGGACGACCATTAGCTTATAATCTTACCAGATGCAGGGACAGAAGCAGACATACACACTTGAGTTAGCTGAGCGAGCTTCCCAGGTAAGGTAGAGGCCATCACTTGTAAGCTGATCACCTAACACAAACCGATGCAGGCATCATCCACTATTAACACCCGACCAGAGACAACCACACACTACAGCTACACTGTACACACATATCATAATTGAAGCAAGTGTAACGATATGAGAACCACCCCAATCGTTAAGCTAGCGATTTAATTCAACCGATGACATGTCCTAAGAGTGAACACGTCTACTCGTGTAAGGAGAGCAAACACAGTAGTTCACGTTGTTGTTGTCTGGCATTGACAATGTTGTGAGAGGGAATGTATAGGAAGCACTATGTGGGGTTAGTCTATTTTACAGTTCAGAAAGGTGCCGTTTTTATCACATGTGGGTAGCACGATTCTAAGTTTTGTCACTTACCACGTGCACCTGCTATCGACGAAAACTCATGTTTATGTCCCGTGTTCTAGGCAGAGGAGAGAGACGGGGTGGACGAGAGCACCCTTTGGAGTGGTCTCTGACAAATCCCAAGTCACTGCTGGATCATCGTGGTATCAATTTGTTTAACCAGTGAGGTTAGCGACCCCGGAAGATATGCTAGGTCTGTTACGACTGACGCTCCTGTTCTTGAGAATGCCGACACTCCCTGTTGACGTTCTGTTTCACTCATCTAATTGCCCTCCCATGCTGCTCACCCCCATCCGACGTCCTTTAGCGCCTCAGGCTCCCGTTCCTCCCTCCATCCCTCCTCCTCCTCCCTCCTCCCTCCCTCTCCTCCCTATTCCTGCTTCCTTCCTGTCTCTTCTCCCTCGAAAAGCTCATCCACGACTCTGTGTCCCTCTTGTCCAGCCGCAATCGTACCATTCCTTGATTTTTCTTCTCCTGCTATTCTCGGTCTCTCGTTTTCTCTTTCAAAATGAACGGTTGGTTAAAGAACTAAAAGCATGCCTAAGCGGCTAAAACTTCATAATCCTTCTTCTTGGTCTGCTTTTCTTGGTGTCTTTGAACCAGTTACCATAAGTGAACAGACAGGCTCGAGCACTCTCTTTCTTCCTCGCCTCTTCCGCCTCCAACCTTCACATCAATACGGCGGATGCCTCCGTCGATGTCAACAACACTTGTCATACAACGAGTCAAGTTGCTCTCTTCCTCCTCTCTACTGCCGTTCCTTCTAACTTTAATAATCAGGTGCTTCTCGTTAAACTCCCAACGGATGATTCGCTTCTCCTTCCCCCAACCCCCTTTATCCAGCCTTTCAGCTTTTTACCTCCACTGTGCCTTTCTCCCCTCCATTTTGTGGTTATCCCCTCTCCTCCGCGCTTCAGCGTCTCGTCCTTTCCCCCTCAATCCGTCTCAAACATCTTCTCCACCGGTTCTCTTGCGGCTCTCCTAGTCCATCCCGTCCTTCACTCGTGAGCAATCCTTTGCCTACGGCTGATCTCGTCTGCCTCTCGTCTCTCTCCTCTCTCTCTTTCTCTCTCCTCTCTCCTCTCTCCTCTCTCTCTCTGCTCTCTCTCTCTCTTCCTCTAATCTCGCTCTCCCTCTCCCTCTCGTCTCTCCTCCTTTTACACTTCCCAACACTCACAGGCTGGCAGGAGAGACGGAGGGATGGAGAGGTGTGATGCGTAAGGCTCTCTTCTTTCACACCTCTCTCTGGCTCTCYCTCGCTCCCTTCTCTCCTCTCCATCCAACACCTTAGTCTGTAGCCTCAAGCCAAAGAGAGACAAAAATGGAGGGAGGGATGTCTTTTTTTAGGGAGGAAAGCAAAGGTCTGCCCTTGAGGCTTGAACCGAAAGAGAGGGAGGCGAGAGGTAGAAAGAGAGAGGAGAGGAGAAAGGAAGGGTATGCACAGGCATTTCGCTACACCCACAATAACACCTGCACCTTCCCATCCCATCCCACTCCTCTCCCGGCCTCAACAGTTCTCTAAGGAGCAGAGCCTGTTTGGTGGTTCTACTGGCTAACTTGGATAAAAGCATGGTGATGACAACACCAGGGTTGTGGGTTCAAATACCAAAATGTTTACTTAACACAAGGAAATTGCTTTGGATAAAATCATCTGCTAAATGACCATACTGCTGTACATACTGTTCCATTACTTATTGCAGATGTCCATTTCTCCATTTTATATCACGAATCATAAACTTTGATTATCGTCCCTTCATCATAAGAATAATACACATCATCATCATCATCATCTAGTCTGGAGCTMCAAGCCCATCTCTCTGTCCTCCAGTGTGTTAGTCCAGTCTAAATAGTATACTTCTATATCAGGGCAGTTTATTGAAGTTAATTAGTTTGTATTAGTGACTGAGTCCACAGAGCTCAGTCAGTAGGCTGTTAAATGAGATCCTGTGGGCCGAGACCTTAGCACCTATTAAAAGCCTCCCATCTTGTAGGACTGTGACATTTCACGGCTTCTGTGTGAGTTTAATCACTACGCCTGCAAATGTCACTCATGTTTTGGACGGGTAGAATGGTTTGGCTGTATGAATGGGAGGCATTGTGAAAGGAAGAGTGGAGGGAGGGGTATTGTATGTGTGTGCATAAGTGCATGCGTACATGCATTTGTTTGTGTGTGTGTGTGTGTGTGTGTGTGTGTGTGTGTGTGTGTGTGTGTGTGTGTGTGTGTGTTAGTGTGGTGTGTGTGTGTGTGTGTGTGATGGTGTGTGTGTGTGTGTGTGTGTGTGGTGTGTGTGGTGTGTGTGGTGGTGTTGTGGTGGACCAACTCGTCTAAGTGTGTTCTATGTTCTTTGCCCCTCCAGGCACGTCAGATTGGGGAACGCGCATCAGGGTGTGGAGAGTATGAGGGGGGGATGTGTGCCACGCAGGGCAGAAGTGGTCCTTAGAAGTGGGACAGAGTTGGAGTAACTCGACACGAGCACACGCAGTGAAGAGAACCACGAGCCGAACTACTATAATTCTCCTCCGTGAGGTGGTAGTTAGTGTTGATTCAGAGGCAGAGAGCTGAGGAGAGGAGCAGCCAGATCACAACACTTAATGAGCCTGTTGACTTATTCACCTAACACTCCCTGACACCACTATTCTCTGCTGAATACTGGCTCTCATGCCCACTCACACCAATCTAGTTCTCAACTAGTCTCATGTCAGAAATGAAATGTTTCTCAAAGCTCTAATTTCATAAAGTGTGTTAAGGTTGAAGTTGGACGAATTAACGCGCGAATGGATAGAGGTTAGCGGTTAAAGCTTAGGATAGGCTTAAAACAAACAATCTCAAAAACGCTTTTATCACTGGATTCGAACGTCCGAACCTTCAGAATCAGAGAGCAGAATGGCGTAAACCTACGTTGAAGGTACAGCGGCTCGTCCTAACTGCTCTTAGCTGAGCCGGGTGTTCCAAACGTCCCATCTCCCATTGTCCCCAGCACCCTGGATTGGAACTTGAATACTGACCTTGTATTACTGGTGACCTGGCTGCTATCGAGGTCGTCCAGCGGAGTAGGCTGCCTTTTCATGGGTACTCATCACCACTGGTGACGTCTGGCTGCTCTTTCTGGGTATCAACCACTGGTGACTGGCTTGCTTCCAGGGTACGGGAGTAGCTGCTACTTCTTCTGGGAGTCAACAGCCACCGTGACCTGGCTGCTTCCAGGTCGTAGGGAGTTAGGGCTCGCTCTCTTCTTGTGGGTGCTCAACACCACTGGTTGGACCTGGGGCTTCCTTCAGGTAGGGAGTAGGCCTGCCTCTTTCTGGGTTGTCAACAGCCCTGGCTCAACTGGTGATCCTCGCTTCCTCAGGCGCTAGGCGAGTATCGGCTGCTCTTTCTGGTGTGGTTCACACACCGCGAACTGTTCCGGCTTGCCGCACCGTACTCGGCTTGGACTGTCCCCAGGGTACGGGAGTAGGCTGTCTTTCTGGGTTGTCAGTACCCCCCACCTGGTGACCTGGCTGCTTCCAGGCTAGGGCTGTACGGCTGCTCTTTCAATCGGGTGTCAACACCACTGGTGACCCTCGGCTTGCTTCCAGGGTAGGGAGGTAGCGCGCCTGCTCTTTTCTGTGGTGTCAACACCACTGGTGACCTGCTGGCGTCTAGCAGGGTAGGGAGTAGGCTGCTCTCCCTCTAACTGGGTGTAACACCACACTGGTGACTGCTGCTTCAGCGGAGGGTAGTAGAGCAATGGCTCTGCGTTCTTCTGTGGTTCCATCTCCACCATCTACCCTGGCTGGCCCGGTGCTTTCTCTTGCCCTCTGGGCTGGTTTATATTGACCATGGCAGGAGGAAAGGGTCTCTATTGCGGCCCTGTACTAATGACTCTGCTGCGAGGGCCCTTGGGGGACGGGTGTTTTCAGATGTTAAGTGCATACTTTCGTCTTAGATACACATATTTTTCATAATCATTGTTGAAACAGCACAAGACACATACAGGTTCAGTAGAATTTACACACACATACACACACTAGAGCTTGAAGCGAATTTGTGCTGGTTTTGAGAGTTTCTTGGTCGGTTCGATTATTCAAAATGTCACAGGTTAAGATATATTTTGGGTTGAAGGCTGTAAACAGCACAGAATAAAACATGAATAGAAGTCCCATGATGGTAGTGACTGTCCGATTACTGCTTATCACTTACTAACTATCATTTATTCACTTTAATAAAATATTTCAGTTGTTGTATATTACATTTGTGTTTATTTGATGACTATTATTTAATTCCAAGTCATCGCCTCTGCTGTCCTGTGCTGTCTGACAAAATCACTATTTGAGATAGTTCTTCAAAGTAAAGAAGGCTAAACTTTTATGACTGCTGAAATACGAACTTCATACTTAGATCATGTATTTTCAGGTAGAAGTGCCTCACGAAGCAACAGCTTGACTCTTCTGTAGCAGGCGTATAAAAAAAACACAGACCGGACAAGTAGATGGCAATGGATTGTGGTCATTGTAGTTCAATTACCACATATTTGTATGTGCTAATCTATGTAGAATATGGGCCTGTGAACTACGACTAACGTCCCTACTACATCGAACAATTCAGGCTGGATCTGTGCAATGACCGTATTGAGCTCACAGAAAAACAAAATGGAATTCAAATAATTGAACCAACGTCAATTAGTTTTTAAAAACTGATAAATAATCACATTGTCGGTTCATCGCTGCATGGCAACTAAATACGTGACACAAATAATAACATTTTTACCCACATAGGCATTCTCATTGAACACCCCATCCGGATCATCCCTGTTCCTCGTACCCCATCCCACATGCATACGTCCACCGTCCACATGCGCGCGCGGCACACACACACACACACACACACACACACACAACACACACACACACACACACACAACACAACACAACACACACAACACACCACAACACACAACACACACACTCCTCATAATATAATCCTCTCCCTCCTCTCTCCCACACATTTCCCCAACAGTGTTATCTCTCTGTGTGTTGTGTGGCGTATTGTGGAAGCTCTTATCCTGAGAGGGAAGTGCTGCCTGCTGTCTCTATCTCTCCATCATTCTCCACACACAGCCCACCCAGAGGAATCATAGCACCTCCTCTATACTCATATTTTATTTCCTTCTCTCCTCTCTCTTTCTTATTTGCTGTTCAGATGAAAAGCTGGGGG
>NW_019943566.1:21852-33789 GCF_002910315.2 Salvelinus sp. IW2-2015
CCATCTCACACCAACTAGTTCTCAATAGTCTCATGTACAGAATGAAATGTTTCTCAAACGTCTAATTTCAAAAGTGGTTAAGGTGAAGTGGCGAATTAACCGCGACTGGATAGAGGTTTAGCGGTTAAAGCTAGGATAGGCTTAAAACAAACATCTCAAAAACGCCTTTCTATCACTGGATTCGAACTGCTCCCAATCCTTCAGAATCCGGAGCAGAAATGGGCGTAAAACCTACGCTTGAACGGTCAGCCGTCGTCCTAACTGCTCCTTAGCTGAGACCTGGGTGTTCCATAGACGTCATACTCCCGATTGTTCCCCAGCACCCTGGATTGGACTTGAATACTGACCTTGTATTACTGGTGACCTGGCTGCTTCGCAGGTCGTCCAGCGGAGTAGGCCTGCTCTCTTTCATGGGTACTCTCAGTCACCACTGGTGACGTCTGGCTGCTCTTTTCTGGGTAATCAACGCACTGGTGACTTGGCTTGCTTCCTAGGGTAACGGGAGTAGCGCTGCTTCTTCTTGGGCTAGTCAACAGCGCACCGTGAACCTGGTGCTTCCAGGTCGTAGGGAGTTAGGAGCTTCCTGCCTCTACCAATTCTTCGCTGGCCGTTGGCTCCAAACACCACTGGTTGGTGGACCTGGGTGGCTTTGCCTTCCAGGTAGGGAGTAGGCGCCTGCCTCTCTTCTTGGGTTTGTCAACACCACTGGCTCGACCCGTGGTGTCCTCGCTTCACTTCAGGCGCCTAGGCCGAGTTCAGGCTGCCTCTTTCTGGCTTGTGGTTCAACACCCCGCGTTAACTTTCCGGCTCTGCCGCTACGCGTACGGTCCCCGGCTTAGGACTGTTCTTTCCCCCAGGGTCGGGAGTAGGCTGTCTATTCTGGGTTTGTCAGTTGTACCCCCCCCACCTGGTGACCTTGGGCTGCTTCCAGGGCCGTAGGCGGCTAGTAGCGCGTCTGCTCTTTCTCGGGTGTCCAACACCACTGGTCGCACCCTCGGCTGCTTCCAGGGTTAGGGAGTACGCGCCTGCTCTTTCTGTGGTGTCAACATACCACTGCGTGACCGCTGGCTGCTTAGCAGGGTAGGGAGTAGGTGTCTCGCCCTCTAACTGCTGGTGTTAAACAACCACTGGTGACCTGGCTGCTTCCAGCGGTAGGGTAGTAAGAGCAATCAGAGCTGCTTGGCGTTCTTCCTGTGGTTACCCATCTTCCAATCCATTCGTACCCTCCTGGGCTCCGGGCCTCGGTGCTTTGACTCTTGTCCCTTCTTCGGCTGCCTTGCGTTTTTATACTGTCGAGCATGGCAGGAGGAACAGCGGTCTCCATATTTGGGACGCCTCGTACTAATGCCTCTGCTGCGAGGGCCCTTGGGGGACGGGTGTTTTTCAGATGTTTAAGTCATACTTGTCTCTTCAGATCACATATTTTCATAACTTGGTAACACACAAACCATACAGCGTTCAGCATAGATTACACAACACATACAACACACTATGAGCTGAGCGAATTTGTGCTGGTTTTGAGGCGTTTTTCCTGGTGTCGGTTCGATTATTAAAAATGTTCACAGGTTTAGGATATATTTGGGTTGAGGGCTGTGAAACAGCACAGAATAAAACAATGAATAGAAGTCCCATGATGGTAGTGATGTCCATTACTGCTTATCACTTACTAACTATCATTTATTCATTTAATAAAATATTTCAGTTGTTGTATTACATTTTTTGTGTTATTTGATGCTTTATATTTCATTCCAAGTCCTGTCTCTGCTTGCCTGTGCTGTCTGACAAAACACTATTTGTAGAAGTTCTTCAAAGTAAAGAAGGCAATACTTTTAGTGACTGCTGAAATACCGAACTATCATACTTAGATCATGTATTTTCAGGTAAGAGATGCCTCACGAAGCAACAGCTTGACTCTTCTGTAGCAGGCGTATAAAAAAAAACACAGACCGGACAAGTAGGATGGCGCAATGGATTGTGGTCATTGTGAGTTCAATTACCACATTTTATGTGCTAATCTATGTAGAATATTGGCCTGTTGGAAACTTACAACGTCCCTACTACATCGAACAATTCAGGCTGGATCTGTGCAATGACCGTATTGAGCTCACAGAAAAACAAAATGGAATTCAAATAATTGAAACCAACGTCAATTAGTTTAAAAACTGATAAATAATCCACTTTCGGTTCATCGCTCATCACTAATCGTACACAAACGACACAAATATATACATATCATTTTTCCCACATAGGCATTCTCATTGAACACCCCACCCATTCATCCCCTGTTCCTCTACCCCATCCCACATGCATATCGTCACCCGTCCACATGCGCGCGCGCACCGGACACACAACACCCACACACACACACACACACACACACACAACACACTACACACACAACACACACACACAACACACACACACAACACCACACACACCACTCCTCATATTAATCCTCTCCCTCCTCTCTCCCACACATTTCCCCAACATACTTCTTGCTTGTCGTCGTTTTAGGGCTCTCGCTCTGTCTTGCGGGTGCTTAGCTTGGTTGTCGTATTATTCTTGCTTCTGTGGTCAGGGCATCTCTTGTGGCATGAGCTTCTGGGAGGAGGCACCGCCTGCGACGCCTTTGGGTCGCGGGTGTCTTCTATCTCGTCCACTCACCCATTTTCCTTTATTCTCCTAAGGATCGCCACACGAGGCACCCGAAGCAGCACCACCCAAAGAGGCGACTTGACCCCCCTGACTCCACCCTGCCAATTAGTTCAACCATCCGGCGTTAATACTTTCTAGACGGCTATAAACGCTAGTTGCGACTCTATATTTCTAATTCTCTTGTTCGACTCCTGTCTCGTCTTTCATCTTCATTGTACTGGGTTAAATGGTAAGACTCGGCATCCATTGCATACTCACTATCCTCACCCCTTGCTCTTGCTTTCTCTGGCCTCCATTTGCTCTAACTCATCTGCGCTTCCCTTCGCGGGGCTCCCCCACTCCGCCACCTTCGCGCTTTTGTCTCTTATTTGGCTCATTTCTTCGGCATCCATCCACTGGACCATTATTTTCCTGTCGTCACCCTCACCCTCCCTCCACACCCTCAATACTGCTCCGCTTCGGGCCCACTACTCTATCTCACCCATCAGCTAAAATCATCTACAAATGTACACCACACTCCCCCATAACATCTCCCTCAATACTTCTCTCACAATTAACATACCCCTGGACCCCTCACCAACACACCACACGCTCTCTCACCCTCTAAAATACACTCTACGCCCACAGTCGTATCCCCTGACTATAACCTAATAAGTTACGAAAAATATCCCGAACATTTTAAGCGCTCCCCTATGGGCCGCGTTGACTCAGAGCCCCTTGGTCGCTTCTGCGATTAACTTCGGCGTCGGCTCAGCACAATGCTTTTACTCGTCGGGGGATCGGGCCTTGTGCGTGGGCAATTCTGCCCAACGGTTAGGCGCTCCGGCACTAGGTCCTGTGTGCGCACTGGCTTCCCCCCATCACCCCATCTCTCCCTACTCCCATTCGTTCCCCACCTTTTTCTCCGTCTTCTCTGTCTAATGCCTGCTCCTGCCTCACACCCTGCAATACTAAATAATCCTTCTCTCAATCTTTTTCAGGGGGGCATTTCCATGGCTCCTATGGCAGGCATCGGCATGGTCGGGCTAACTCTGGTGATCGTAGGGGCGACAAACCAGTAATGAGGCGGTCACACCTAAGAATGAGGGGCATACATCCATATATGACTCTGACCTGGCTCGGTACTCTGTCTCTCTTCGGCCCGTCTCGTGCTTTCCTTCTGCGGCTCGCTCTTCTTCTTGGTCCGCTTGCTCTTTCCTATGTCTCTCGCTGTGGTATTCTATGGTTAGACTGGTTGTCCTTGAAGGGGTGTCGCCAGTGACGCGTTGGACTCGTCGATCTGGCCTTGCTTTGACGGTGCTTGCGGGTATCAGTACGGCTATCGCTGCACGCGCTAACAGAGGACGAGCTCATCGGTGACTGACCAGGCATCTCGGAATCGATCAATCGGCAGTCGTCTCGGACGGACTCCATGAGACGGTAATCGAGTTGCTGCGGAATCCTGCAGCAAGGTGATGTCGCTGACGGCTCTGGACGGTCATGCTCGCTGACTCACACACACACACTGCCCGAAGGCACACACACACATCCACACACACACTATACACACACACACACACACACACCACACACAAGCACCCCCACCATAAGTACAATTCCCCAGCTTACGATCACACACACGTACTACCGCCGCACAGGTTTCTTTAGATATAACGCACAGTTTCTAGCAACACACACACTAAGCTCTCTCCTTTCTCTCTCTTCTCTCCTTCCGCTACACTACACACTAGAGTCCACCCTGCAAGCCAGCCCAGCAGTCAATACTTGATCCAAATCCCTCATGCCAAATTCTGATTGGCTGTCTTTTCATCGAGAGGGCGTCGACCAATAATACCTGCCACTGTGTATGGACCCGTAAATGTCATTAGTGGGAATTATAGCTCTGCACATAGACTGTGTGCCCGCGTGTGTGTCTGTACATTGTGCAGTCTCTCTGTGTACTCAGCACAATAGGGACGTTTATTATGTCCCCCTCAGTAAATCTATATGGGACTCTGTCATAGCCATGGCTAGAGGATATTAAGTGTCCTAAATGGCACCCTATTCCCTTTATAGTGCACTACTGTTGACCASAGCCCATAGGGACGCAGCCTAGCACTTCAGTGGGGCTGTTCCCTGTCTGACAGATGGGATGGTGTGGTAATTGGAGATGATGGGCTTTTATTACAGTTTTATATTCATTGTGGTCATTTTACAAATGGAAACTCTTTAAGTATCCTATTTTAATCTTGTTGGATAGCTCTTTTGGAAAATGACGTTGGAGGACGATCAATATTTAGTTTCATTTAATGGGCCCCAGAGGCGTTGCATTAGCGCCACARAGATCTTATTATTGGTGTACCTGTTTTGAGGTTGTGTTATCTTGACCGGGGTATACCCCTGTTTTTTTCCCGCTAGACCCCTATGGACTGCCCCCAAAACCTGCCAAACCAGACCAAAACGCGGGCCGTACCAACACCAGAAATACAGGTAAGAGGGGTGTGGAAGAGCTTACACACTTACACCATCATGAGGAAAAACTTCAACCAAAAAAAGCGAGTGAGTCGAGAAAGGAAGGAAGCGACAGAGAATGAGGGWCGGTAAAAAAACGACAGATGGAGAATACGAGCCAGCAACATCTGTGGGGTCTCTATTAATTCCATCCCTCCATCGCTCTCATCCCTCTCTCTGTCCATCCGCTCCTTTCCTCTCCTTCCCTCAGAGCTAAGTGGCGCAGGCGAGGAACGACAGCACTAATAGCTACCCGGAGAGGGGGGAGGAGGGGGAGACCGGGGGCGCAATTTGAAAGAGTTATTATGGTCGTTAGTTTGGGCGGCCTGGTTTCTGTTGGTCCGCGGAGAGAAGAGAGGAGAGGAAAATTATAAATCTGAGCAGAGAGAGAGAGGAGAGGGAGATAGAGGAGGGGAAAGAGGACAGGAGAGGAGAGGTGTGGAGAGGAGAGGAGGGTAGCTGATGCTTGAGGAGAGAAGAGGAAGATGAAAGGATAGCCGAGGAGAGGAGCGGGATGTTGTCTCATGGCAGGGAGCTTGTTGACCTGTTCTTTGTGTGCTGGGTTGTTCTGTCCCAGACACATATTCTGTGTCCCAAACTAAACCCTAGTCCCTATACAGTKYACTACTTTTGACCAGGGCCCACAGGGCTTTAATCAAAGGTAGTGCACTATGTAGGGAATAGGGTGCAATTTGGAATGCTGCCGCGCAGGCCCTTTCTCTAGTGTGAAGTGTAAATGAGAGAACTGATGAGAGTAATGGAGAAAGCACGGAAGACAGAAAGGGGGAGTGAGAAGGGAAGAAGATGGCTTTAGCTGTTGAAAGAGAAAGAGGATAAACACTGAAAAGGGGAGAGAAGCGAGAGGGAGGGACACTAGATGGCTGTACTGTTGAATAGGAAAGAGACAGAGAGTGGGGAGAGAGGGGGAGGGAGAACGAGGGAATATGAGGATAATAGAGAGAGCTGGTGAAAGGAGTAGGAGGTAATGGAGAGAGATGTTTGGGTAATGGAGGGAYGGAGGGATGGAGGGAACGAGAGGGGGAGGGAGGGAAGAAAGCGAGAGGAGGAGAGTGGAATTGGCGACTAGTATTAGCGTTTTGCCTCTCTGTCAGTCAGTCAGTTAGTCCTGTGTACGCGGTAGGGGAGCTCGCAATAGGGGGTGATGAAAGGGCGAGCCGAGGGGGGGATGTTATTATGTCCACAATGACCCAGAGAGAGGGAGAGCCACAGAGTGAGGGGAAGACGAGACGAGAGAAGGGAGGGAAGAGAGAGAAAATGAGTGGGGAATGTGCCAAGAATAATGATAACCCAATCCCACTGCCGCGCTTCGCATTACCACCCTAAACGCTACCAGCACCGGCGTTCGCACGGGCAACACGACCACTCCTCACAGGGGGTCCCAAACCCACCAGACACCTGCTGGGCCGTAACCGTACATGCGGTCGGACCGTGCGGTTGGGACCAGGTTCCAACCAGGCAGCTTCACCGTGTGGTCTCAAGCTATAGAGACCCAGATTACTTCCCAAATGGCACCCTATTCCCTATGTAGTGCACTACTGTTGACCATAGTCCTGCACAATGCCCTATGGGCCCTGGTCAAAAGTAGTGCACTACATAGGGAATAGGGTGCCATTTGGGACACCGCATAAACCACCCAACCATTCGGGCTCCTTCATGTGGATAGCGCTAATGCTACGTAAACAGCGTTGTTGKGCTTAAGGGGTGTAGCGCTGCCTTGATCCACACACTGTAGGTTGCTGTGGCTTCAAGCCAGAGCCAGCCTCTCAGTAGGCCTCTCCACAGGCACAGAGGAACATTCCAAACACTCTCATATCCAATGCCATCCACTTATTCATGTGGATAGACAGACCACATATGGTCACGGTCACATTGGCTGCATTTTTGCTGCATTCCTCCTGGTATAGCCTTTCGTGTTCGTGCCACTATAACTGACAGGAGACTGTTAGTCACCTTGCCKTGGTGTAGACTGTTTATTGGCGCGTAGTATGTACATGTGAGAGGTTACACCCTGAAAAGGCACGGCATGCCAAAACGTTGGTTCCACCCCTGAGTTATAGTAGATAAAGAGTTTACAGAACAAAATATTAGGATGTTGGASTTTCTTTTCGTTATTCACAAAAGTAATTTAATTACTGTACTGCATTAGTTTTGAAACACGTTACCCCCAACTAGGGATTAACATGGGTAACCGGGATCCCGGGATACACAAACATTCAATGACAAGACCCTGGAAAGGACATTTTACACAATGTCGCAGTAACGCAGCAGCAAATTAGCAAAAAATTAAATAGCACATTATCCAAACAGGTTGTCACGTAGAAGCCTTTATCCTAGCGTATATACTTCACACAAAGTTGCCATTAATTCAAAGCACATGTGTAATTGACACTCCCGACTGCACACGCGACCCGAATGCAGTCAATAAACCCTACAGGAAACCTTTACAGAATAGTCTATTAAATAACGCGTRCCTCTTTGAGCTGTCATTGTGACTCTTCAGACAGTCACAAATGTATAGACCTATGCACAATTCACTAGATAGGCTGTCTGTTAACAATTCAGACAGGCATGAGGGAAAATTCTATCTTCTCCTGTTCTAGAGGCAATTTTCTTATCCAGTCCCAATCCCACTGAAAYCCAAAATGCTGACTASTGTCGCATGAAAATTCCTAACTTTATTCTGTAATTAATAGGTTGCATTATCAAAACACGTCTCTCCGCTATAACATTTCCCCCACTTCTCTGCCCTTATGAGAGCTTCGGTAGAGAATGTGTGGTCAACAAACAGTATGCTAGTATTACCGTTATTTAGCTAGGCAAGTCACTTAAGAGCAAATTTTTACTTACAATGACAGCCTACACCAGCCAAACCTGGATGACACTGGGCAAATTCTGTGCCGCCCAATCACGGCCGGTTGTGATACAGCCCTGGATTCGAACCAGGGTGTCTGTAGTAACACCTCTAACACTGAGATGCAGTGCCTTAGACTGCTGCGTCACGCGGGAGTAGATATGGATATTTTTWAAATAGTGTTGGTTCCCGTTAAGATACCTTAATATTTAAACTATTTCCACTCTTCATCTCCCCGTTATTCATGAGCTGATCTGCTGTCTGTATAATCATCAACTAGATTTTGCCAAATATATGAGATATATGAGATGTGGGGAGAACCCTGGCATAGTGACTTGGTTTTCAATGCTTTAAATGGCCACTTCCAATTTTTGCGGTATTTCTCGGGATAAATATGAATTAAACCAGCATTGCAACTTGGCTGATTTTTGGAAAAATATTTATCCCTACCACCAACACTGAACATATGAAATGTAAAAGGTTAGTGAAATAGAAAGGGATATTTTGGGATTTTGGCAATGAGGGCAAATTATCTGCTACCTTCAAACTGCATACATAGATAAAAATGTTATCCACGAGTTCATCTGACTCTGGGTAAGTAGATAAATTGCCTCATTGCCAAAATCCCAAAGTATCCTTTTAAAGTAAACATTTATTGTGTCATTTTACAGGTGGTGCTGGTAACACCACTCATCCCAGGATTCCTAGCGGTGACGGCGGTGGTTCGGGAGGCACGGGTGGTGAGAACGGACCCCTTCCCCCCTCCAACGTGGCTGTCATCGCCGGCGCCGCAGGAGGCTCCGCCTTTCTCCTCCTGGTCACCGCAGTGATCTGCGTGGTGTGTTACCGGCGGCGACACGCCAAGCACTCGGAGTCCCACCACCCACCCCTGTCGCTGTCCTCCCTCACCAGCCCCAAGAGGCACGGCGGTGGGCACGGGGGCGGCCATGGGAGCGGGAATAACAACGGCTCAGAACCCAGTGACATCATCATCCCCCTGCGGACTTCGGACTCGGCGTACTGCCCTCACTACGAGAAGGTGAGCGGGGACTACGGCCACCCCGTCTACATCGTCCAGGAGATGCCCCCCCAGAGCCCAGCCAACATCTACTACAAAGTATGAAGGTCGTCACCATGACAACCTACAGTACCACCAACTACCACCCTTCCCTGTTCTATTCTAGTACAAGTACCACTTACAACCTACCTACAATATACCCTGTTCTATCAGTACGTACACCTACAACCTACCTACAATATACCCTGTTCTATCCAGTATGGTACCACCTACAACCTACCTACAATATACCCTGTTCTATACAGTACAGTACGCCTACAATCTACCTACAATATACCCTGTTCTATACAGTACAGTACCACTAACTACTACAATATACCCTGTTCTATACAGTACAGTACCACTACAACTACCTACAATATACCCTGTTACTATCAATGGTACACCTACAACCTACCTAATATACCCTGTTCTATACAGTACAGTACCCCTACAACCTACCTACAATATACCCTGTCTATACAGTACAGTACCCCTACAACCTACCTACAATATACCCTGTTCTATACAGTTACAGTACACCTTACAACCTACCTACCAATATTACCCTGTTCTATACAGTACCAGTAACAGCCTACAACCACTACCTACAAATAACCTGTTCTATACAGTACAGTACCGCCTACAACTACCTACAATATAAACCTGGTCGATTACAGTACAGTACCACTACAACCTACCTACAATATAAACCCGGTTCTATACAGTACAGTACCGCCTACAATCTACCTACAATATACCCTTGTTCCTATACAGTACAGCAGCACCTACAACCTACTTACAATATACGCTGTTCTATACCAGTACAGTACCGCCGTACAACCTACCTACAATATACCGTTTTCTATACAGTACGCCAGTACCGCCTACAATCTACCTACAATATACCCTGTTCTATACAGTACAGTAGCACCTACAACCTACTTACAACAGTCCCTCAATGACTTACTCCAAAACCAGATCTTTAGGGCACTATACAGCATAAGAACTGCCCTATCCAACCCCAGCCACAAGTGTGTGTGTCTAGCTTACTAAAGAGGCCATCCTTCTCGCCCACCACTCTTCACTCAACTGTGTCACTAAGCCAAGTGAAGGTTTGGTATATAACCCCCCTACTGGCCCCCACCGGGCCCTTTAAAGAGGACAGCAATGACAAGTACTCTTGGCTACGCCCCCTTTCTTTCTCACAGCGAATCGAAACCAGAGCTGAAGAGAAGATTCCCGCCCTATACACCATGAGTACAAGTGTGAGAGAACACACACCAAGCAGGTGTGAGAGAACACACACTAGTAACGCCACAGCATGGCCTTATGGGACTCGGACCCTAGAAAACCTACAGTCCAACTACCAACCAACCAGAGAACTCTGTCTGTATCTCCAGTGCTGTGCTATATCAGACCTATCGAGACTGGCCCCTGACTGGCCCTTGACTGGCCCCTGAGACAGACTGTGTCCCCTAATGTTAGTTTGTTTGTTTGTGTGTGTATGGTTTCTCATTGGACCAGGGGCCTCTGACTCTCTCGCCACGTGATCAGGCTCAGGTGCCAGAGGTCAGACCAATTGAGTCTTAGTGACATTCAGATTCTTGTATATTTTAATAACGTGTGTATGTGTGTGCTTGTGTATGTGGGACTAGGATAATAATTATGACACTGCTACACGTACAGGTGTGTGTGCAGTTAGTGTGCTTTAGTACAGCGAGTATGTGTGTGTTTTGTGTGTCAGTGTGTGTGTGTGCCTGTATTTCTCTGTGTATACACTACGTGCGAGAGAATGTGCGTGTGTGTTTGTTCTTTAGACTTGTCTTAAAAACCAAAACTCAAAAAAGTGAGCGAATATAGAAAGAAAGTGAGATTTTTTATCGCTATCAACACTTATAGATGATATATATATATGAATATCCAGTAAGTCATTTTTAGACGTCTTGTTTTCTATTGTTTTTCATTTTTATTTCTCCACTTGTAAAACTCCACTTCTTCTGTTACTGCTAGATATTTTTTATCCGCTGGTTTATTTTTTAGAAACATGACCTTATTTCCTTCCCCTTTGAGTTGTAAATTAATTTAATCCCTTTGTTTTTCTTTTCCTGGCGAACTGAGGTCTCTCCCTCTCTCTCTCATCGCCTCCTCCCTCCCCTCCTCCCYCCCTGTCTCCCTCTGGGCCTCCCACCCCTATGTATATTTTTATAGTTCTTGTAATATGCTGTAGTTTTGAAGTTTAGACCTCGTTTGTGGAAGTTGTTGAGGTAGAAACCATCTATGAACTTTTTTTTTTTTTTTTCAAATGTTTTTGAACACACAAGAAAAAGCAAGGGGGGAAATAAATGAGGGAAGAATCTAAAAGAAATGAAATGAAAAGCAAGAAGGTGAACCGGAGTCACTGTCTAGGGAGAAAAGAGAGTGACTGAAAACAGAACTTCTGTTAAAAGAAAGAGAGAAAAAACTGAAGAAGGAGTTACACACTAAGAAAGAAGAAGAACGCGAGAACAGATGGAAGAAGAAGAGGAGGATAGGAGTTGAATTGAGAGATGAGAGAAGGATCCCTGGGAAGGATAGAGAGAGCGAAGCGATGACTGTGGCGGAGGATAGGAGTCTTTCCTTTAATGGAGTGCTGCGAAGGAGTGATGAACCCTAGGAGGAGGGAGGAGAGGAACGGACACGCAACTGAAATGGATTTCAGGGGGGAAACCTCACTGTGGAATAAGGAGGAGAGATTTAATCTCCCACACACACACACACACACACTGACAGATAGACAGACATACTCCCCTTTTACCTCGCAACAGCTTTATATTTCAGACACACACTCTTTAAGCTGATTATAATGATAGACACTCTCTCT
>NW_019943566.1:34346-35854 GCF_002910315.2 Salvelinus sp. IW2-2015
AATAGTTGACTTCTTGGTGCTATTACATACTGTAGTTTGCGCGGCACTGTTATTGTGCTGGTCGGCTTGTGATTGTGATGTGTCTTCTTTTGAGATCTTGGGTTCTTAGAATGAAACCAAAAACTCTAAAAGAGTGTAGGCGGCATTGTGTAGTGTAGGAAAGAAAGTGGAGATTTTTGTTGTATTGTTGTGCTCGCTTATCGCAGATGCACGTGTGTGTCTTGTTATTAGGATGACTAAAAGATTAGTAAGTGGTTGGATTTGAATTGCAATCAGCAGTTTAAGGTCATTTATTTTTTAGATGTCGTCTTTGAGTTTACTTGATGTTTGGTTAACATTCTCATGCTCAGTATTTTTCTTGTTTATTGTTCTCTCGTTCTTCGACTATGTATGTTGTATGTGTATATGAACTGTACAATTGTGTGGTGTGTGGTGTGTGTCTGACAGTGTAAAGAGAATGTGAGAGGGATCAGTCGTGTCTGCTACAACGACAACTGCTCTCTCTGTTTCATATCATTTGTATGCTGTGTTATCTGTTCACATTATACTTTTTGAACTTAGAAAGTGTTAAGAGAAATTGACAAAATATGGGGAAAGTTTCTCCCCGGTCTGTGTGTACTCTACCATCATCTTGGTATGTGTGTATGTGTCTGTCCCGTCTACAGTACAAATAAACAACCAACAGGAATATACCTTCAAAAACACCCTCAAGCTAAACTACAAACTCTATTCTGGTGTCTGAATAAACTACAAACTCTATTCTGGTGTCTGAATAAACTGCAAACTCTATTCTGGTGTCTGAATAAACTGCAAACTCTTTTCTGGTGTCTAAATAAACTACAAACTCTTTTCTGGTGTCTGAATTCTGGAATCCTCCGACACTGAAATTACATTATTTGACCAAGGTGGCCGCTGTCACAGAAATAAACACTTGAATTTTCTTTCTGGACCTTGTGGAGTTGCTACTCTGAAGATGCTCTTTAACGAAATGGCTCCTTCGCTGAGCACAGGCGTCAATTCAACGTCTATGCCACGTTGGTTCAACGTAATTTCATTGAAATGACGTGGAAACAACATTGATTCAACCAGTGTGTGCCCAGTGGGTTATGTCTCTCTTCTCCTTCTCCATCCCCCTCTCTTCTCTTTCTCTCTGGGAAGAAGCTCCCTCCAGGACTTTTTGTTTTCATGTCGGTTAGTGTTTATCTAGCAGGTTGTCTCTCTCTTTCACTGTTTGCTTTGGACTGTTCTCAATGTGCTTTTTCTCATGGATGCTAGCTAGATCCTCCTATCGAAAAGAGAGGTTTCCTGTTTTGTAAAAATGCACACCACCTCCTTCCTCACCCCTCTGCCGGTGTGTGGTGTGTGGTGTGTGGTGTGTGGTGTGTGTTTCTTTGTGCCAATAGCCAGCGAGTCGAGGCGAGAGAGAGCGGGTTGGCTCTTGTACGTGACGTGTTGAGACTGTATTGGGACACTAATGTGTGAGATGGGTTTTGTGTCCTCCTCCCCCC
>NW_019943566.1:36512-45179 GCF_002910315.2 Salvelinus sp. IW2-2015
TACAACGACAACTGCTCTCTCTGTTTCATATCATTTGTATGCTGTGTTATCTGTTCACATTATACTTTTTGAACTTAGAAAGTGTTAAGAGAAATGTGTGTGCGTGAGAAAGAGTTCATGTACTCCTGTGAGGCCCAGTCTCTCAGATGTAACCCTGTGGATAGACCCTGTCAGGTCTCTCTCCTTATCTCTCCTATAGGGGTTTGTCTCAGCAGGCATCCTTTCACTGTTCCTCTATATAAAGGTACCCATTCTGTCCACACACACACTGTGTGATCAACCGGTTATCTACCCCAGCTTCGTTAGTGTTGGTTGTTGCTTGGCAACATATCGACATAAATGACATCAGTCGTAACATATGCAGCTGTATGTACTAACTTCCTTTCTCTCTCTGTTTCCTCCCATTCTGTACCAACTTCCTTTCTCTGTCTGTTTCCTCCCATTCTGTACCTGTCCACCGCTGCCGTGGTATAGTGGCCAGCGAACGGTGAAGCGGTCATGTTGTCGCTCTGGGTCCAGTGTCTCGCTTCCCTGGCGTTTGCTGTGTTGCGCTGTTTGACCACAACAACCCCACCCCAACTCCCATCCATGGCGGTGAAAGCTGCCGATCAAGTCTATCTGAAGAGCACACATTTCTAGCTCTTGTGGTCACGAGCTGCGTCGGCTCTCGCTGCGGTTCATCCTCGCTCGTCCGACGATCATGTATGAGATCAGAGGTAGGAGAAGAATGTGAGTGCCAAGCCGGCCGAAGGCATTGTAAAAGCCATTATTAAAACTTAAAGTTAACCCCCATTACAATGAAATTTAAGTATTGCGTAGATAATAAGCCTACCAGTACTATTTATGCTCATGGACAGCCGTTGAGGTTCAGAAGCGTTGCAAATTAGGAATACCCCTCTAATAGGTGAAAACAAATTGTTTGACTATCCTCATAGGATGTGTTGTTGCCGATATTAACATGATGTCACCTTGATAAGCTCTTAAGCCAGCCCCACTGCTAGCTTAGCAGAAAGGGGAGGCGTTGTTGGACATGTGCAAACCAATCGGTCCAAATGGACCAATAGGCTACAGTCCAACAGGATACATAGCCCTCCAAAATGATAATAGACATAAACCAACTTGCTATTATTTTAATATCAAGTATAATTTAATAAACTTGAAGCGAATTATCTTTCAGATATGGTGAAGCCAAGGACCTTAGACTCCTCAATGGACGTTGAACGCAACTAGAGTATGTTAAAGAACCTCCAGACTCCTGTGGAGCGATATGCTTTGAACCCTTCCAACACATGTAAGTCTTAAACCTCTTAGCCGTGTGCATAAGTTGTTACCTGTTTGTTGTGCGTGCCTTCTTGTGTGCCTGAAATCCAACTTCTTAATAAAAACAACCACTCTGTTACGAATTCATTCCACATACACCTGCGCTGAGTTTGCCATCTTGATCAGCAGCAAATAGGAAACATCGTGTCTGTATTTGTTCACGTTTATTAAAAAAGTTTAAGAATGAACATATTTTAAGTGTATGAACACCTAGTGACTCGAAAGTCGAGGTTTCATTGAATAAAAAAACTCTAAGATCTTTGAATCAACTTCTTGATGGAAGGAGTTGAAAAACTTGGCCTAGACAATTATTTATAATCCCATTTGTATTTGTAATTATTAGGATCCCTGGCAGCAGCTACTCTTCCTGGTGGTCCCAAACACATTAAGGCACTGTACTTACACATAAAACAAAAGAATAAAACATGTACTCATATACCATTGTTACACCACTACAATGCAACACAAAAGTATGATACCACCATTACAACAATATGACCAATGTACGTGTGTAGAGTGCGTTGTGCGTCTGTCCTGTGTGCGTATGCGTGTGTCCAGACCTGTGTGTGGCTTCACAGTCCCCGTCTGTTCCATTAAGTGGTATTTCACTTTTTTTTCCAATCAGATTTCGTACTGGCTTGAATCACTTAGCCTGAGTTGTGAATAGAGTTCCACTATATCATGGCTACTATGTAGTTACTGTGCACCTCCCATAGTCTGTTTCTTGATTTCGGCGATTGTAGATATCCATCTGGGGTCATTCTGTGGGAGTATGAAGTGTCCCGAGCTTGTGCTAGTAGAGGATTAAAACAGTCAGCTCGTGCATTTTCAGACTAATGTCACAGCTTCTACAAAAAAACACAATATTATGAAGTCAATCTCTCATCCACCTTTGACATTGAGAGAATTGCAATGCATAGCATTATTTAAGCTCTCCGTCTGCCCTGTTCCTGAGCCAAAATTGTAATTTTTTGTGGCACCTTTTGTCCCACCTGACCACACGACTGAACAGTATTCCAGGTGCGAGTATTCTAAGAAGCAGAGTAGCGCTTTATATATGGGCAGGACTTCTCCCCCATCGTTAGCTAATGTTGTGATCACATGTTTTGACTATGACAGTTTACAATCCAGGTTACTCCAAGCATTTAGTCACCTCAACTTGCTGATTTCACATTGTTTCCATTAGCAAAGTTAGTTGAGCGTAAGGGTTTATGAATGATTGTCCCAAATACCCAATGCTTTTAGAGTTCGAAATATTAAGACCTTACTTATTCTTGCCACCCATTCTGAAACTAACACTGCAGCTCTTTTGTAAAGTGTTGCAGTCAAGTTCCAGTCGCTGTAGTAGCTGTAGGAAAAATGTTGAGTCATCGTTACATAGACACACTGCGGTTAAACTCGTTAGTAAAATTGAAAAAAGATTGACAAAAAGAAGGGGCCTAGACAGTTGCCTGGGAAAATCCTGATTCTACCTGGATATGTTGAGAGGCTTCATATTAAACACGTCTTGAACTGGACGGCTGCTATTTGCCAATTTATTGTTACACAATTACAAACATATATCTTTACCAGCATTGTTACTGTATTTAAAAAGGCCTAGTTTGCCCATTTTTGTATGAGTTTAAGATCTTAGTGTGATTAGCATAGGAATTGACGGCGTGAAACTCTCACCACATAAAAGTGCAGCATTAAAAAACGTAATACGTTCTGTTTTTGTGAACAGCACATGAAAAGCTGCCTGCAATGCAAAAAACAACTAAACCACGAGCTCGACGGCCTTATTAGCAGTCCTTATCATGTCATCCAATTGCAATACACCTACAAAGAAACATTTCTATATAGTGTATGTTCTATGCTCTCATAGAGAATAATACCATGTTTACTTCAAACCATCAAGTATATGCTTCATAACTCGTTGCAAAAGATGTCGAACAAATTAAGAAATATCTTATAACAAGGCTTTACGATTTGGTATAGTCTTTTCTATGTTTCATACTTTGCAACCTTCTAACAAGTCTAAAGCTCCTTGTGAACCACGATCCTGTCTCTCAGAGGCCAATCTAACAGTGCGCAACGGTGTGCCCTGAGTTAATAGTTTGTATCAATGGGTTAATGAGCTGCTGTAGAATCAAAGCAGGCAGCAGAGTGCTGAGGGGATTCAAGCCCCTTCTCACTTCCTCTAAATACGTCCCAAATGGCACACCATATTCCCTATATAGGCACTACTTAGTGATGGCTCTCGTCACTTGAGTGAGCAGTTCGGCAATCACTCGACTGTGGATAAACAGCAAATGGCCTCCAGATTTGCTGGTATTGTGCTGACATCAAAGGGCCTCTTGGGCCTGTTTTTACACATCACAACCTCTAGATCACATCGAAGCCACTAACAGCAGCCCAGCTAGGACTCTGCGGTCACTACATCTCAGCTGCACGCCAAACAACATTTGTGCAGACCTGCAGAAAGACCCCGCCCCGGCTTGAAAACCGTTGACACAGCAAGTAGTTATTGATTTACTGGCTCCTACAGGTACCGAACCGATCCCATAACTCGAACCGCGCTTCCTACACTTCCCCAACCTCAGCAGATGCGGAACCGGAAATACTTTGGCCCCCCGCGCCAAGGAATAGCCCTTCTAAAAAACCTAGTCTGCAGTCATTAAACTATAAGGATATTGAGTGTTGCAAGTACACAGTGTGTCGCCCACTCTATGGCAAGCACACATGCATTCCACTCTGAGTTTCGTCAGAGACATGCCAGGCGTAATGGGGTCTGAGATATCGGTGTGTACAATAACGTACGTACAGTCTGAGAATGACTATAGGCCCCGCCCTTGGATCCAAATCAGTGTAATTTTTAAATCTCAATCTCTAACCAAGTTATCATAAAAACTGCCATGGTAGTTCTGGACGATATCCAACACTATGGGTTAAGCTAATCTCCATGTTCGATGCATGTGTGCCAGAATTTTAGCAGCACTCCGGGAGGAGGATCAAACCGATCAAAGAGATATAACAATGTGCCCGTAATACAGCGGCACCATGTGGTCTAATATGAATGCTCTTGCATCTGCATGTTATAAGTCTTCTAGTGTTTGCAACATGTCATGTATACAATAATTTCTATTACAATACCGATATAACAACTTGAACAAGATTTCTTATGCAAAATTAACATGTGCCAGACCACAACCCATTGAATGTTTATTGCGTCAAATAATGGCCAGTGTTGTTTTATAGTACCTAGTCTCGGAAAGATGGCGTTGCGAGACCTTAGGTTCCATAGCATGGCGCTACATATCAAGTTTTGTGCAGATTCGGTAGCTTTTTAAGTTTTTTCACAAAATTCTCAATTGGTGAAAAGTCCATCATGTATTGGCTCTATGTGACCTGAAGGCAAAGTTTGTTTTACTTGTGTGAGAGAAACAACTATGTACCAAAAATCCGTATGACTTCTTTGATCCAAAACGGGTAGCGGCAGTGACCTCTCCAAAATGTACATTTTCAACTCGCTGGTTATGGTAGGCCACCATCTGGCCCAACAGCTTTTTGTAAAAATTCTGATCTCTATGGCAGACGCAATTGCACCCAATTTACCCCAAGATCCCCATGCTGTCTGAGATATCACGTGTGACGAACTAACGTGACTAAAGCGGAGCAAGGACAGATCTCCACCTGCTACACTCCCGATTTCATCGTGGGGGACAATGAAAAGAGAAGACGTTGTCTTAAGTAACTGTGCTCTGCGATAAGCAGGCAGCTGAACAGTGATCACAAACCAGGCCTTGATAAACTCCCCTTTTTAGGACAATTCACACATCGCCTCCCCCACAACCTCCAGTCCATTTTCTCTCTTGGACAAACTTCCTGCACGTGTTTTGAGATATGCCGGTGACCCACATTATGGCCCAGTCAGCCCAATAAATGTTTAATCGCCAGCTAGAGTGCGCAAGGCCATGACGCTCTGCTGGGTTTAGATACTCTCTGTGGACCCTCAGACGTGTGGATACTCAATGAGGACTGCTAGCTGCACAGGGAGAGTTGACAGAGGCCCCAGACTCAGACCCAAGAAGCAGTTTTAGCCTGGCCTGCGACAGAATCTGAGATTGGTGCTATCTTTAGTCAACTTTCCATGTTATTGAAAAACAAAGAGTTGTTCAAGTACCAGTGAACAAACCATCTGAAAACTAGCTAGAGAGCTTACATCCACAGAGCACCGCCTAGCCAAGGTCTGAGATTCTCCATGGAAATATTGTGGGCCAAAAAATAGGATTTTGCTAATATGTGACAATACATTCAGAACATGTTTTTTGGAACGAATGTATTGTCATATCGTTAGGATATGAGAGTCCGGAATAATTATTACAAGCGACCGATGCATTCATTGCTGATTTAAAAGTGACGCCCTTTACAAAGTGGTCTCAATAATGCTACAAACCATCATCGATGTTGGGCAGGAAAAAGCATGATTTAGAGGCGTCTCGTTACGATCCTGGAGAACACTATCAGTTGTCATTATTGATATAACTTGTTAATTATAAAGAACGAAAACCAAATTTATTCTACTGCAATGTTCCTTTTTTCCTTATTGTACCAGTATATTCCAGTGTTCTCCAATTCATGCAAAACCTGTAGGACATGTGAAGGTATCTAACAGTAGCCCTATACTTTTTTACCCCTCTAAAGTGTACCCTAAAGCATGAGTGCTAGGCCTCAGACCAACTCCCCCTCCTCTTCCTATCCTTCCTTTCCTTCCTTCCTTCCTATCCTTCCTATCCTCCTTCTTCTTCCTTCCTTCCTTCACTCCCTTTCCTTCGCTTTCCTTCCTTCAAACTAATGCCAGATTGAAAAAGATAAAAACAGAAAAAATAGTGACACGAGATAAATACACAAATAGATAACGGATACAATGACGAGTAAATAACAGCTGAGTATACAGTCAGTACCAGTACAGAGTTCGGATGTGCTGGTACAAGTATAATTGATGATAGCTAAGTACAATAGGTTTAATCAGGATGATAGTCAACAGAGATAGATATTAACTGTAGCAATGCAAAGACAGGTAGAATATTGATTAGTATTAGCAGCTGCAGGCCCGTTTGTCTGTCTTAAAATGGCCGTGTTTGGATAGAAGCTAGGTATCAGGGCCTCATTTGGTAACAGACTTAGTGCAACTCATGGTTTACCGCTGCCGTGCACTACACCACGGTAGCACGTGAACAACAGTCTTCAATGCGGTGGCTGGAGTCGTTGAACCAATTGGAACTTGGATGGCAGGAGGTCCTGAGCATGGCAGGGAGGCCTTTGCACCCCAACATCGCACCTTGTACTGGCCCAATACCCAGCCACCGCCCTGTGTCTTTGTACACGGTCTACGTGTGGTTGGGGTGCCTTGTAAATGCCCCGATACCCAGCATGTAGGGGATTGCCACCCGCCATCCTAATGATGCCCTCGCCAAGGTGCCAATGCTGCTGTTAAGAATCTGTGTTGTGAAGCACCACTCATTTAGCAGCAGGGAACAGAGGCTACGGGACGGCGCATGCAGAGGAGAAGCACGCGTTCTGTGCTAATATCGTACTGCATTTGAATGTACGTGAACGTGGACAGAGTATCAAGTTACTATATGGGATTCAATCTAATCTGTCTGATAATTAGACGGTTATTCTTTTGTCGCTCCTCCCCCGTCTCCCCCCCCCCCTCTCCCCCCCACCATAACTTCACGTATGACCCACGTCCTCCCTCTCTCTCTTACCTCCAACACAAACACCGCTCACAGAGGGACGGGAAAAACATCCAGCTTACATTTCCCTGCTATTGAAAATGTTGATTAAAAAAAATTATGTTTTAAGCACTACAGCTCTTCTGTTCGGAGCGTGGTTCTATTATTGTATGAATGTAGTAGTGTGATAGTATCTTTGTGTTGTGTGTGTGTCGTGGATGTGTGGTTGTGTGGTTGGTGTGGTGTTGTGTGTGTGTGTGTGTGTGTGGGTGAGTGTGTGTGTGTGTGCATGTGTATGGTGTTTATTCCTCAAACACAGTCCTGTCAGTATCTCAACCTATATAGCCTGTCTAATGATACCCCGTTTTCACTTCCTGTTTCTTATCAGAACAGAAGACATTTTTACAATGCCGTGTATCAGTGATGTTGTACAGGCTAGCTTCCGCTGTATTGGTTTGAGAAAAGTGTAGACCCAACACAGCCACAACAACCTTTGAAATTCATACGTACGTACTCACCACAAAATGAATGAGACAATAGATACCTTCCTCCATACTTAGAAATATCCCTCATGCTCAACAGTGCGAAGTGTGTTTGATCAAAAGCTTCAACTTCAAAGATCTGCTTGTGTTATTCATGTGCATAACCTTGTTGTGAGAAGCTTCCATTTGGAATACATTGCTCGTTAATGTGTATACAACGACTAAATGGCCTCTTCCTCTGTATTCATATCATTTGCTTGCTTGTGTTCTGCTTCAACATTAAACTTTTGAAACTTAGAAAAGTGTTAAAAGAAATGGTGTGCGTGAGAAAAGATGCATGTAACTGCGCTGTATGTAGCCACTAGTCTCCAGATTTAACCCTGTGGATAGACCCTGCTCAGATCATCTCTCCTTTATCTCTCCTATAGAGTTTGTCTCAGCAGCGAATCCTTTCACCTGTCCGGTCTATATAATAGTACCCATTCTGTCCACACACCCTACCTGTTGATGCAACTGTTATACGTACCGCCCAGCTTCATTAGTGGATTGAGTTGTTGCCTTGGTGCGGGCGCGGGGTGAATGCGCAGCACCCCAACATCACCTCTGACATATAAATTGACCTAATCTCATGTCGTAACAGTATGACCGCAGCCTTTCGCTATTGTAGCGGAACTGCGCGTGTTCTGCTCTCTGTTTCCTCTCCCATTCTATAATGTACTCTACAATCTTCCTCTTTCGCTGTCTTGTTTCACATCCCATCTGATATTACCATACTTACTTTATGCCGTCTGTTCTCCTGCGACCCAGCGGAATTGCATGTACCAGCATTCCTCACTCTCTCTCTTGGTATAACACTCCCATTCTTTATCAACTTCTTTCTCTCTTCTGTTTCCGTACCTAACAATATCATCGTCCTACTACAAGCTAGCTTCAACTTCTGAACTCCTGCTTTCCCTCCCACCTATCCGACGTGGTGTAAGTCTAATGGAGCTTCCCTTTAGTCTGCTTCTCTCATGAGTTCTTACCCAGTTCCTTACCAACTTCCTTCTGGTCTCGTGTTTCCGTCCCATGTCTGGTACTCAGAACTTCTTCTGTTTCCTGCGCTGACCCCCATTCTGTACCCCATTACTTCCCTTTCTCTCTCGTTG
>NW_019943566.1:45204-46827 GCF_002910315.2 Salvelinus sp. IW2-2015
TCTCTGTTTCCTCCCATTCTGTACCAACTTCCTTTCTCTCTCTGTTTCCTCCCATTCTGTACCAACTTCCTTTCTGTCTCTGTTTCCCCCCATTCTGTACCAACTTCCTTTCTGTCTCTGTTTCCTCCCATTCTGTACCAACTTCCTTTCTCGCTGTGTTTCCTTCCATTCTTTACCAACTACTTTTCTCTCTCTGTTTCCTCCCATTCTGTACCAACTTCATTTCTCGCTGTGTTTCCTCCCATTCTGTACCAACTTCCTTTCTAGCTGTGTTTCCCCCCATTCTGTACCAACTCCCTTTCTCTCTCTGTTTCCTCCCATTCTTTACCAACTACTTTTCTCTCTGTTTCCCCCATTCTGTACCAACTTTCTTTCTCTCTATATTCCCCTCTCCTTTCTCTCCCTTCTCTCCTCTATTCCCCTTACCTTTCTCTCTGCCTCCCCTCTTTCTTTCTTTCCTTTTCTCCCTCTCCCCATCTTCTTCCTTCCTCCTTACATGCTCCCTTTGGCTCATTGCCATGGCAACTTTTGGTGTCTGGTAGCTCCAGCCGTTTTGATCCCAGACAGACACACACACACACACTCACCAGGGTGGCCTAGGGAGAGGTGACCAGGCAGCTGCGACACACCGTTTGATCTGTGGCCTGTGAGAGGAGATTAGACACACACACCATCACACACACTCAYATCACACACACTGTCGGAACACAGACACAAAGAGTGTGGTATTTAACTAGGTAATGAGTCACTGACCATACCATGACAACCTAGGCTTAAAACGGTTATATTCTGTTGGCTTCCGCTAAAACAGCTAATGTTAATGTATTCTTGTTAGCCTTTGAGTTAGCCTCTATTAGCTTCTGCTAGCCACTAAAAGCTCATGTTAACGGCCACATTTGAGTGGTAAGGCTAAAGGAACCGACTGTAGACAAAAGTGGAGGAGTGAAGTCAGAGGAAGTGCATCTGTGACACCTGAAAGTCGGACAGTAATGTGGTTTCCCAACAGCAAGGCTCAGATCAACATGGCAATGTTGCCATAGTTTTATAAACATTTTCTATATAATGTTGAAATTAACTGAATGAAATGTATCTGACCCCCATATCACACACTCACATACTGAAATCATAGTGTAATATTATGTGTACATTGTACAATCACTTAGTGAGAGAGAGACTCAAATATCACATTCTATTTGTATATATCCACTGTACACATAAATCGCGGCAAACTGGTTATTTTTCAGTCTTCTTTGGTCACATTCGCGTGAGTCAATTAAAACACCCTAATGATTGGTTGCCAATAAAGCCTCCCTCAATGCAGGTGATAGCTACAGGAGGAAGTTGGTGAAGAGCGAAGTTCATGTTTTGTAAAGTTCAAGCAGTCGATATGTAGGCGCAGGTCTGACAATTTTGACTCCCATAAAACAACACACTTTGAAAGGCAGCGAGCAACGATAGTCACCGACAGATGATAGGGGACGAGCGAGAAAGGGAGAAAGGAGAGGCGAGAGCGAGAGCGAGAGACAGACAGAGAGGCAATATGGAACGAGAAAAGAGCAAGAGGGAGGTGGAGAAGAGAGAGACAGACAGTGGGGTTGGCCTTCCACCTGACGAACAGGTGAA
>NW_019943566.1:46852-54212 GCF_002910315.2 Salvelinus sp. IW2-2015
GTGACAAGAAGGGTTTTCGCCGTTATCCCTGTAATGCATTAAGCTTGCAATATATATTAGGAAATAAGTCTGTTATTGGACTCCGTGTGGTATCTTATCATGTTTACCTGGTAATCAATTTCATCGAGAACCAGTTTTATTGGTTAATCATTTCGTATCAAGTAAAATTACGTAATCATGTACATTGGGTAATCGATTTCTGGTTAACTCTTTCTCGGAATATGATCTCAAGTTCACTGCCAGTCCAAGTGTGAATTTTGCAATGTCTTCTATGAAGGAGATACTATCAGCTGATCGACGCAGATCGCACGCACGCTCCATCTTTGCGTCTATCGTCAGCGCACGCTGAATCGCTTGATACGAGCGACTTACGAGTCACGCCTTCTGAGCTTACGTACGCTATCCGCCACATGGGCACACGCCAACGCCACCGCGCACACTACACACCCCAACACACACGACACCATCCACAGCACACACACAGTCCATCACAATCAACCACATCATCACACACCACAACCTACCTATCCACACATCCAATACACAGCGATGCACAGCACCAGCACTCAACACTCTATCAACTAAACACACACACTGCTAGTCCAAGGCAAAGACGGCTGAGGCTCCCTCCAGCCTCTCAGAGAAGTAAGCCTAACACCCCACGATATTATCACTGTTACTTTCTTAGCGTGATGGTGTGTTCTGAGGTACTCTGGATGTGCTGTCCGTCTCACTCACTGTTACTTTATAAAACACCAGCTAAAAAAATTCACTTTAAGTCTAAAATCAATAGACAAGATAATCCCCTAAATTATGAATTTGAAAAGCTCGGCAGACACTCACTACACTCAACCACCACACCCACAAATCTTCCGGCGGCAAGTTTAAAAACCCGAGAGTTGGCCCACTTGACTTGCCGCTGAAACTAATCGCGCTAGAGTCGTTGCCATGATGGCTTGGAGGTCACTTGGGCGGTGTTTCTCCTCGTTCTCGGTAACAGATAAAAGGTACTCAAGCATACTGCATATCAAATCCAAAAGCGCCGGAGTGGGAACATACGATTATGGCGGCTGAAGTGATTAATATGCCAAGTTTTATTGAAGGGCCAAAACAGAAAGAAGCAAGAGAAGATATAGGGACGCAGCGAAAAGGGAAGAGAGGAGAGAGCGGAGAGGACAGTACAGTATGAGATGACAATTAGATGATACAGAGAAAATGAGAGGAGGAGTGTACTAACGTAAGATCCTTGGGTTGCGAGAAAAGAGAGAGACAGTGGCGTGGTCCTCCAAACACTGTGTAGCCGCAAGAACGACAGCGCTGAACCATCAGGCAACATTTTACACAAGTGTACATGAGCTATAGACCAGATACACCACGATGACCATAGAAGGAGACGTTATCCGATTGAGGGTCACAGCCAAGGGTTGTTTAGGATGGTAGATCTGGTTGATGCAAAGCCCCTCTCCTGTGTTATACACTAAACAGGCATGAGGCTTGTAGGGAAGAAGCATACCCAGATCACTACCATCTCACCTAATTGCCATCTGCTGATCATCGTCTCTCACGCTGTCATCCTCGATCACAAGTAGGGCGTTAGATTAGCCAGTCTAGTACGACGCGCCTTTTTCGTCTGTCTTGTCTGTCTAGTCTTGTGCGTTTCATGTCCTAGTCTGTCTGTTCTTGGTACTGGTATGCGTATTGCTGCGTAGCTCTGTACATGCTCCCGTCAGAACCGCGTCCGTCGGTCGTCCTTCTGTTCTCTTCTTCGTTCTCTCTTCTCGTCACTATATCACTGGGCCTTATTGGCCAATGGTGATCAAACCATCTGTGTACATGTGCCAAAGCACAGTAAATTGTAACACAAAATGAACATAGTGCAGCTCAATGAAAAATGTAACAGGATAATGCATAATCGATAATTATGTCTATAATACCCCAGTGCTTGTAACCGATGTAACAAAATATTAAAGTACAAAAAAAGGGGAGTAATAAATAAACAGAAATATGGAGTGTGATTACAATGGTGGTTGTTCTCACTGTTTACCCTGTTTCTATGACTATGTGAGATAATCAGCTGTCGACCATACTATGATTTCCACACGAGCGCGTGCACAACAATATTAGTAGACTACACTGTAAGAATGCAATTCTCACCACAAAGATCTGACACGACTCTGACTGCGCGCACTTGATACGAAACTTGCGCACAATACATTGTTCTATTCTACAAGTGATCCTAAGGCAGTTCTCTCGCCAATCTGAGGCATCAATAAATCCCCATAATAGTATGCAGACCTATGATAGGTTAGGCAAGAGTGCGCATGATCAAGCGTTTTCCCCCCGTCAACCCTTTTTTGGCCACCATTTCTCGTAATGACAAGGCTAGTCCAACACTGACGTAGTACCATACACATAACCTAGTCACCCAAGCACTACCTTTAATTTTCGGTTCAGTCACAGTTCCTCAGCTATCTGCCAACTAGACATTTTCCGTTTTGTCTTGTATTATCTTTTTTAAGTTCTTTCCAATTGTGTCACAGTAATTATCTTTTTGTTTTCTCATGATCTGCGTTGGGTGTGATTAGTGGTGCTCGTTCCTGGGGTTACTGTTCGTTGTGTTGTGAACAAGAGCCCAGGACCATGCTTACGTGGAGGCTCTTCTCCAGATTCACTTCTTATACTTAGGTGATTGGCTTTTGGCTCATGGAAGGGCGTTTTGGGAAAGTTACTTTCCTTTTAGGTGGTTGTAGATATTGAACGGCTCTTTTCTGGATTTTGATACCTCTAGCACAGTAAATATCGGCCCCTTAATTCTGCTCTGCATGCATCAATTTGTTGTTTTACGTTGTACGCAGAGGATATTTTTGCAGAATTCTGCACGCAGAGTCTCAATTTGGTAGTTCCGTCCCATTTTGTTGAATTCTTGGTTCCTGGGAGCAGACCAGACCTCACAACCATGAAGGGCAATGGATTCTTATGAACTTATTTGCCAGATCCTATTTATATGTAAATTGATGTTTCCTCTTTGAGATAGCTACTAGAAGGAAGGCCCTCCTCTTCCTCTCCAACGTTTCTAAGATTGTTTACAGATTTTGTGGCAAGTATATCTTTGACTCTGAAGTTTTATAGGCCGAGGTGTGTATAAGTTATTTTTGTGTGCTGTATGGCGAGCAGACCGGTGTCAAGAATGCGAAAATATTGATTATTGTGCGCGTTAGGACAAATCTGGTACCCCTTTTTTGGTTATTGTCTTACTGAGATTTACTGTCAGGACCCAGGTCTGTAACAGAATCCGCGTAGAAGATCCAGGTGCTTCTGGAGACCCCCGTTTGTTGGGGACAGCAGCGCCAGCATCAGCCAGCAAACAGTAGACATTTAACTCAGATTCTTAAGTAGGGGTGAGGGCAGGTGCTGCAGACTGTTCTAGTGCCTCAACAAAATCGTTGATATATATCTGTTGAAAGAGGGTCGACATAAGTCTGTCTATCCCTGTCTCACCCTCTATCGGCCCCCTGTGGGTAAAAAGTGTGGCTTTTTTGCAATTTTAACCGCACTGAGCGTTCTTAGTATTTGTACCTGGACATTTTTATAAATTATGTATGTTTTTGCCCCAACACCACTTTTCATAAATTTGTCATAGCAGACCTCATGCCAATTGAAGTCAAAAGCTTTTTTGAAGCTAAAAAAAGCATGAGAAACCATGCCTCTTGTTTTGTGTTTCTTTGTTTGCCAATATAGGGTTGAGCTGAATTACCTGCTCTGTGTACGGTATTTGGTAAAAAAAAGCCAATTTTGATCCATTTGGCATAAGATACATGTTTTGTCAACGTGAGGAATATAATCTCTGATGTATAGTGATAAGTCGCATGTATGATTTTCCGAAGGTTGTTGTAGACAATACAATCCCGACGTAAATTATTTTGGGGATCAAATTTGATTCTTCCACTTTTGCGATGAGATGTATCGAGTCCTTGGTCCCAAATATCGGGGTAAGTTGTTCACGAGCTGAGGTAAGATGATGTTAAAGAGGTATATTAACCTGTGATGCGCTCCGGTGCGTCTTCGCTAAGTCGGGATAACTCTCCCACTATTCCACTGAAATAGTGCAGAGCGCTGGATTGAGAATGTATCACACAACTGTAAGACAACATTAGTTTTTAGAAATACACATCATTTAAACTTTCAAGCTCGGAAATGTCAAGGTAAGAGTTGAGCAGAGAGACAGCTAGGGGTCAGAGGTCAAGCAGTGTGGTTGGATGTGATCTTTGTGACCCTCTATGTGTTTACAAAGTACAGGCTGGGCTGGGGAAGAGACAGGTAATTACCATTCTCAGCTCTGCTGTCATCGTTCACTCACCTTGACACAGAGTTTAATCATCTATCACGCTTTTTCGGTCTGTCTGTCTGTCTGTCTGTCTGTCTGTCTGTCTGTCTGTCTGTCTGTCTGTCTGTCTGTCAGGCCGTCAGACTGTCCGTCCGGCTGTCTTTCTGTGTTTCTCTTTTTCGTTCTCTCTCTCGCAAATCAATTCAAGGGGCTTTATTGGCATGGGAAACATATGTTTACATTGCCAAAGCAAGTGAAATGGTTAAACAAAAGTGAAATGAGCAATGAAAAGTTAACAGTAATCATTACACTCAGACAAGTGTCTGATAAATAATAAAAACATCTGAAACGTCATAATATGTCTATATACAGTGTTGTAACGATGTACAAATAGTTAAAGTAAAAAAAAGTGGAAATAAATAAACATAAATATGGATTGTGTTTACAATGGTGTTTGTTCTTCACTGGTTTCCCTTTTCTTGTGGAAACAGGTCACAAATGTTGCTGTGATGACACACTGTGRTATTTCACCCAATAGATATGGGAGTTGATCAAAATTGGATTTGTTTTCTAATTCTTTGCAGTTCTGTGCAATCTGAGGGAAAAATGTATCTCTAATATGGTCAGACATTTGATAGGTTAGGAAGTGCAGATCAGTTTCCACCTCATTTTGTGGCCACCTTTCTCAATAGCAAGGCTATGCTCACTGAGTCTGCACATAGTCAAAGCTTTCCTTAATTTTGGTTCAGTCACAGTGSTCAGGTATTCTGCCAAATAGCATTCTAGTTTGCTCTGTTTTTTTTGTTAATTCTTTCCAATGTGTCAAGTAATTATCTTTTTGTTTTCTCATGATTTGGTTGGGTGTAATTGTGTTGCTGTCCTGGGGAGAGAGAGATCCATCTAGAGGGGGAGATAAACCATTTCCAGGCTCAAGAACATGTACATATAGTCTGTGGCAACCTAAATGCCAGAACAGTGGTGTAAAGTACTTCAGTAAAAATACTTTAAAGTACTACTGAAGTAGTTTTTTGGGGAGTATGTACTTTACTTTACTATTATAATTTTCACAACTTTTACTTTTACTTCACTACATTCATAAAAAAAAATATTTGTACTTTTGCTCCATACATTTTCCCTGACAACCAAAAGTACTCATTACATTTTGAAGAAAATAGTCAAATTCACTCACTATATAAGAGAACACGTGGTCAATTCTACTGCCTCTCGTCTGGCAACTCACTAAAACAAAATGCATCTTTTGTAAATAATTGTCTGAGTGTTGGAGTGTGACCCTGGCTATCTGTAAATAATGTCTTAGTGTTGGAGTGTGCCCCTGGCTATCTGTAAATAATGTCTGAGTGTTGGTGTGTGCCCTGGCTATCTGTAAATAATGTCTGAGTGTTGGAGGTGTGCCCCTGGCTATCTGTAAATAATGCGGAGTGTTGGAGTGTGGCCCCTGGCTATCTGTAAATAATGTCTGAGTGTTGGTGTGTGCCCCTTGGCTATCTGTAAATAATGTCTGAGTTGTTGGAGTGTGCCCCTGGCTATTCGTAAATTAAAAAATATCAAGACATGGCGGCGTCTGCTTTACTAAATAATAGAATTTAAACGATTTATACTTTTACTTTTGATACTTATGTATTTTTAGCAATTACATTTAGCGATACTTAATAAGTATATTTTACTCAAGTAGTTATTACGGGTCTACTTTCACTTAATAAATTGAGTAACCTTCATTAAAAGTATCTCTACTTTACTCACAAGTATGGACATTTGGTATGTCGTGTTGTTAACTATGCCAGATTAAATTGATATGACATGCTATTCTCATAAAAAATCTTTCTCTTGTAATTAATATTACCTTGATTGAGCTAACCATGCTAAAGTGTAATTAACTAGAAAATCGGGGCACCACGAAATAATATTTATAGAGGAGTTATCTTCCGAATAAACTCTTAAAGACCTAGTAATATTTTACATCAATAGCAGTTCAATATTAATCGTCACCCTTATTTCAGTCTCATCTGAAAGTTTTCTCACGAACCCTGGCTAACAAGTTGAATCAGCAATACAAAATTGGGTTTAATTATTTATTTACTAAATACCTAAGCTAATCACCACAGGAATTACATATACACAGAATGAATCGTACCTTGATTACAAATATATGTTCATAAAGGAAAACGTCCTAGCGGACGGAACAGATATGACAGCTGGTTACACACAAAGAAAGGGGGGCGAAAGACAAAGAAGCTGAAGAACAAAGGGAGAAGTGATGTCTCTATCGGGCCGAGGCAGCTACTCTATCGTAAATACAGAATCTTATGCATTCTAAATTACCGCGGCCATTGGAAAAGGAAAATGCAATAAATATTTCGAATTGTTTAGCGTGTTCCAAATATTTCGATTCTGTCAGACCTGGTCCCTGACAGTAAATCTCAGTAAGACACAAAACCAAAAAAGGTCCAGTTGCCAGGACCCGCACAAAATACAAATTCACATCTTGACACCGTTGCCCTACAGCACACAAAAAAACTATATACACACCTCGCCTAAACTTCAAGGCACAAGTAACTTACACAAAACTGTAAACAATCTTAGAAACAGAGGCAAAGGGCCTTCCTTCTATGCTATCAAAGGAACATACAATTTACATATACCAATAAGGATCTGGCAAATCAAGTTATAAGAATCCATTGCCCTTTCATGGTTGTGAGTTCTGGGGTCTGCTCACAAAACCAAGAATTCACAAAATGGGACAACACCAAATTGAGACTCTGCGTGCAGAATTCTGCAAAAATATCCTCTGCGTACAACGTAAAACAACAAATAATGCATGCAGAGCAGAATTAAGGCCGATATCGGCGAATGATCAAAATCCAGAAAAGAGCCGTTTCAATATCTACAAACCACCTAAAAGGAAGCAATTCCCAAACCTTCCATAACAAAGCCATCACCTAAAAGAAGATGAATCTTGGAGAAGAGCCCCCTAAGCAAGCTGGTCCTGGGGCTCTGTTCACAAACACAGAACAGAAC
>NW_019943566.1:58137-68461 GCF_002910315.2 Salvelinus sp. IW2-2015
TTCTCTCACCTCAGTCCAGAGTGCAGCCAGCTCTCTCAGACAGCCATCCATCTCCACCTTCATCCCTCCGGGTCTTGTTGGGGAGTGTTGTTGTGCTGGTCTGTTTTGTCTGGATTGTGTGGACTAGCTCTCTGAGCTCCACCATGTCTCTCTCCAGCTCTGTGAATGTATCCCTCTCAATGATGGAGGAGCAGTGCAGTTGTGGGACCTGGGTGGGTGACTATCCTCGTCTACAGGACAGTTTGAAGAGGTGTGATCAGACTCATTCAGGATGGTGGAATCGTCACCGGGAGAGAGCTTTTCCTGCTGTGCTCTCTCTTTGATCCCGTAAAAGTCCTACAGGAACTGCATGAAGATGTCCTACACCATTACTGTCCCAGACTTGTACACGTTGACAGAGGTTGTTTACATTTCCTCAATGTCTATTATTCAGAGTTTCCACCCTGGGCCAGTACCCTCTCTCTTGACATAGGGGTAATGTGCTCTTATAGCACTGTGCCATGCCAGGGGATGGTCTGTGCGGAAAATTAAGCTGCAAATGGTGTCTCTGGATTGTCCTTGAGGAGCTTCTTTGTGTGCTTATTCCATGCAGTGTTATTTTTAATATCCAAGGGGTACTGTACTGTGATGACATCTGCACAGGGGGCTTCCAAGGTCTCTGCATTTGGGTGGGGGATGCTGTGAGACTCTCCTGCTATTGTTAGGCTCTTGAGTTCTCACACATCTCAGTGCTAATTCAAGTTGCAGCCAGGTCTGTTCTGTCCTAGCAGCTTGGTAGCTTAGTAGCCTTATTTACTAAGCTTTATATAACAAAATGACCTAGAGATTATTGTCTTTTACTTTTTTGGCTTCAGATGTAGCTTCAGACTGAACATTACTCACTCAGTTTTGTGTTGGATGGTATTTCCAGGTTTCTGTGTTTCTTCTGCAGGTTTTAGTTTGTTAGAAGTTTTTTCTTCATGGTCCTTGGCAGTAATAGTCCATTCAAGTACTTTTGTCCAAAATCAAGGTTTTAGGTATGGAATTTTGATTTGGTTTGAAGGGTTTGATGTAGAGGCTAGTATCCTGTATAAGTCCTTGCGAGAGAAAAAAAATCAACATTTATCCAACTATAATTATATATTTCTTCAGAAGAACACAGAAGCCCATGAGCTCTCTTTCTCTCTCCCTCTCCATCTCTCTTTCTCTCTCCCTCTCCATCTCTCTTTCTCTCTCCCTCTCCAGCTCTCTTTCTCTCTCCCTCTCCAGCTCTCTTTCTCTCTCCCTCTCCATCTCTGATTGAAAAGACCAACTCCAGTTAATAACAGCCCTGATGACAGGTACAGCTGTACATGTGGAACTGATGGAAGGGTGGAGAAAGAGAGAAGGAGAGTGAAAGGAGGAGTAGGGAGAAATAGGAAAAGGGTCTAGAGAGACAGAGGGAAGAGATGTAGACTAGAGTAAACAGAGGGAGCAGAGGGAGATGCAGATTCAGAGAGAGAAAGAGAGAGAGAGAGAGAAGAGAGAGAGAGAGAGAGAGAGAGAGAGAGAGAGAGAGAGAGAGAGAGAGAGAGAGAGAGAGAGAGAGAGAGAGAGAGAGAGAGAGAGAGGAGCGAGAGAGAGAGAGAGAGAGAGAGAGAGAGAGAGAGAGAGAGAGAGAGAGAGAGAGAGAGTATATGTGTATGAATGCTTTGCTGGAGGGGATGTGATTGTTAATTTCAGATGATTAAATTGTTAATTTTCCTGGTTGATACAACTGCCATCGCCTGATTAAAGCAGTGAAGAGTTTCATATTCCACAGCCTTGTCACGTAAACAACTCCCCAATGTTTACACACAAACACACGTACACAGTCCCTCTGGTCACGAGGAGAGAATGAAAGAGGTTCTGTTCAATTACACTTTGCCTGTAGATTCAGAGATGTTTGAGTATACTCCCACTGCATACAGTATAAATAGTATCCCTCTTTTATTCTCACTTTCTTAATCACTATCTTTCTCTATCTMTATCTCTTTCTCTCCGTTTCTCTCTCATACACACAGACTATACATTCCATGACAAATTCCAATTGAAAACATCAAACAAGCGGTGGTTAGTTGGTGTTAGTTCAAGGATYTAGTTTTCAGGGTGTTGCCCTTTATAATGTTAAAGTAGGTGCCCAGTGTTTCCAGATTTGAAATATGACCGACCTATAATTACTTAGAATATGAGTGAAATAGTTTTTCTTCAACATTTTTWAAATTAAGTATGTTAAGAAGCTGCTATTCTCTGTTGGAATGATGTGCCAACCACAGAATGATGTGGGCGTATACCGGTCGCTAAAAATATTCATGCAAGTAGACCGCTGATTGGCCAGCTCATCCTCCTGTAGACCGCCAATTGGCCAATTCMTTCTCCTTAGGGAGATTACATCATGTTATATAAGGATGGTTTGAATGGTTGTGAATGGTCTCTTTGAGATACAAGTTTGAGGTGGGATTTTTGAGTTTTTTTCACYAATTTATGCTTTGGCCACAAATATGAGCAACATTATTAGGTATGAGTTAAAAGAAAAGGAACTTTTAAAGTGAGATTTTCACTGGTCTGTTACATTAAGAACATACTCCTCTTCTATAGTAGACGAGAGAGAGAGAGAGACRGAGAGAAAGAGAGAGAGAGCGATAGATATGTTATTACTGCAGTCCTCCTGTCAGCTCCAGAGAGAAGAATGTGTGCAAGTTCAGTTACATTCATATCATCTAAATAAACCAACATTACTTTGTAACCTACAAGGTTCCATGGTTCCTTAAGAAGTMTATAGTAGTGATGCGTGAGTTGACTCAATCCGCAGTCCCCGCGGGGTGGACGGGTTTAGGGTCATGAAATAGTGTGTGGATGAAGTGCCGGTGAGTGGCTGGTGAGTTGAAAGAGAAACAATACCTTAAAAAATCCATAAATCCATATATTTCTAGTGCAATTTTTATCTATTGGCTACGTTGAGGTTTTTCCTTCATTATTTTAGGCTATCTGGTATTAGAGCATAACGCTAAACTTTAGGGTTTCAACTGTACKCGCCAAATAGCCTACGTTGACAAATAATGCTTTTGGGAACAGGCAGAAAATGTTAACGTCAATCCACGGAGGAAAAAAGGACATTGTCGAAGTTTAATTCAATAAGGCAAAAGCTGTGAATGGAGAGTTGAAAATAAAGAGAAGGGAGGGTCAGAAAAGTCATGTTTGGAAAAGATTTGGTTAAGTGGTAGAAGAGGATGATAGCAGTGCCAGTTATGTGATGTGCGATGATTGCGAGGTGCTATGCCAATTCGACAGTCACAAGACGGGGACTTCAAATAGACCTATGACACGTCAAGGGAACTGTAGCTTACTGTTCAGATGGATAAAATGGAAACTGAAATCTGGACACTGGTCTTATAACCTCTCACATAGTCTTAATATTAACTCCTGCAGAATTAAGCATTTCTTGCAGTAAAATTATACACCAAATGCAGGCAGAATTTGGACTTGGGAACAGGAGTGGAGAAAATKATTTATTTATTTCTGCATCTTGAGAGAATGCAAYGCTCAGTTAGATTYGACCTGTAGAGGTGCTGTCTTCATCATAAAAGCATTATAAGAGCTGAAAGTATTTCAACCATATAAAATATGCATTGAAGTCGAACTGAAGTCTCATCAGAAACACGTTGGGTCGTTTCCACACCTTTCCTTTTCTTTACAACCGGTCAAACTGATGTGATTTGGACATTTTGCACAACAAATATTTCCCTTTTTTGGGGGGGTTGTTATTGTATTTTCTCCCCCAGTACCTAAACGCATTAATTCTATCGGTTTATTACATTATTCTGGTGAGCAAGGTTTTATTTAGTCTTCTAGGGCAACACATAATGACAGAAGAGAAACTGCATGTATCTAATTATAGACAACTTGACTGGCAAGTAACCTACCAAAATGTCGGAAATTATAAGTAGAAACATATCTAAATCAGRCCAAAACAAATGTCCTGCACCCCCTGTCAAAAAATCATTCTGCCATCTTTAATCATAGCATATAAAGCATTTTCTGTCACACCCTGTAAGGTTTCACCTGTCCTTGTGCTTGTCTCCACCCCCCTCCAGGTGTCGCCCATCTTCCCCTCCACTTATCCCCTGGGTATTTATACCTGTGTTTTCTGTCTGTTTGTGCCAGTTCGTCTTGTTTGTTCAAGTCAACCAGCGTTTTCTCAGCTCCTGTTTTTCTGGCTCTGAGCCAGGCTGCCTGACCACTCTGCCTTCCCCTGACCCTGAGCCTGCCTGCTGTCCTGTACCTTTGCCGCTACTCTGGAATATTGACCCCTGCCTGCCTTGACCTGTCGTTTGCCTGCCCCTGTTGCAATAAACATTGTTACTTCAACACAGTCTGCACTTCATTTTCTATATTTGCACGTTATGGTTGGGTGCGGGCTTCCGATTTTCACTTCATAACATATAATCGGTCAGTTGCGGATGGGTTATTAGCAATTGCTGGTGGGTGCAGATGAACAAACAGCTGTCTCGCGCACCACTATAGGCTCTGGTCACTTCCTGAGCCACGTTCAGTTGCCAAATGTTCACAAACTTTGCAGATAGAAAAGGCATGAATAGAGCCAATGTGATTCCTTATTCTACATGTCAGAAAGTGAATGTTTGTTCTTCATGACCTATTTCTATCTGAACGTTCCAAAATGTTGCGTCCTGCTGAATGCGCCCCTGTTTTGATTGCAGTAGCAAGTGGATAAAATAATCTGCTAAATGTCATATACTATATATATATACAGTACACTACATGACCAAAGGTATGTGGACACCTACTCGTAGAATATCTCATTCCAAAATCATGGGCATTAATATGGAGTTGGCCCACCCTTTGCTGCTATAACAGCCTCCACTCTTCTGGGAAAACTTTCAACTAGATGTTGGAACATTGCTGCTGGGACTTGCTTCCATTCAGCCACAAGAGCATTAGTRAGGTTGGGCACTGATGTTGGGTAATTTGGCCTGGCTCGCAGTCKGCGTTCCAATTCATCCCAAAGGTGTTCAATGGGGTTGAGGTCAGGGCTCTGTGCAGGCCAGTCAAGTTATTCCACACCAATCTCGGCAAATAAGTTCTGTACGGACCTCGCTTTGTGCATTGTCATGCTGAAACAGGAAAGGGCCTTCCCCAAACTGTTGCTACAAAGTTGGAAGCACAGAATCATCTAGAATGTCATTATATGCTGTAGCGTTTAGCCCGAACCATGAAAAACAGCCCCAGACCATTATTCCTCCTCCATCAAACTTTMCAGTTGGCACTATGCATTGGRACAGGTAGCGTTCTCCTGGCATCCGCCAAACCCAAATTCGTCCGTCGGACTGCCAGATGGTGAAGAGTGATTCGTCACTCCAGAGAAGGCGTTTCCACTGCTCCAGAATCCAATGGCGGCAAGCTTTACACCACTCCAGCCAACATTTGGCATTGCGCATGGTGATCTTAGGCTTGTGTGCGGCTGCTCGGCCATGGAAACCCATTTAATGAATACCCGATGAACAGTTCTTGTTCTGATGTTGCTTCCAGAGGCAGTTTGGAACTTGGTAGTGAGTGTTGCAACCGAGGACAGACGCTTTTTACGCACTACGCGCTTCAGCACTCGACGGCCCTGTTCTGTGAGCTTGTGTGGCCTAGCACTTCGTGGCTGAGACGTTTTTGCTCCTAGTCATTTCCATTTCACAAGAACAGCACTTACAGTTGACCGGGGAAGCTCTAGCTGGGTCGAAATATATAGTTATTATTATTACTACTATATTAAGTGAGTGTATCAGGAAGAGGGAAGCCATCTTGACTAGATTTATTTGATCAGAAATGTTTGGTAAATAGAAAATTGTTTATAATTTCAAAGCTTTAGTTTTGTCACTCCATTCAAGTGAGAATATTTTCAAAGACTTATTTAAAAGATATTGCATCGATTGTGAAGCGAAGTTTCAGTGGACTAATGCTTCTAAGGACCAACGTTTGGAAGGCCTAGTTAGTTATATTTTGGTTTTTTCTTCTGTAGACTACTTTCCTTTTGGATTAGTACGCAGACTAACAACTGAACTGGTAAAATCTATCCTCATTTCATTGGGTTTAGTGCTAACTGACCATTTTTGATGTGTGTTATATGCTTGCTAAAAAAAAGAACATTAGTGAAAGGGTGTCATTGTTAGTGCTGGCATCAGTCGTGTGTACAGTCAACAGTGTGTTTGTGGTTTTAGCAGAGGGCAATAACATCCACCAAAAACACTGTGCCCAAACAAAACTGGCCTTCCTCAGCCCTCTCTCTCTCTCTCTCTCTCTCTCTCTGCCTCTCTCTCTGTTTCTGTCTCTCTCCCTCTCTCTTTTTTGGAATGAATACATTTCTTGAAGCTCCTAGACACATCATCAGTGATGTAACCTGGGGTCATATGGTGTTTTGGGTCTTACAACATCAGACACCCTCGCCCAGGTGACCCAGCTGAGGTTGATCACACTCTGACAGGTGGCATTACACTGCTCCCCATAAATCTCCTCTCTTGATCCAGAGCCATCTTGAGGCTTTTTCAGCTGCCTCGAGGGTTCTGCTGACGCCTCTCCTCCTCTTCGCTCCATTGATGCAGAGTGTTCTGTACTCTCTGTAGAGGGATTGCCTAGCAAAACCCCTGCAGCCTACCTCGATAGGCATGCACCTAGCCTTCCAACCCTGCTTCCGACAGTCGATGACCAGACCCTCGTACTTGGCCCTCTTCCTCCCGTACTCCTCCAGACGATTTTCCCAAGTGAATGTCAGCTCCAGAATAATGATGGTCTTTGTGGGCTCTGGTCTCAGGGTTGTCTTGATAATGTGCTGTGGAAACTTGAACTGCTTCTCCAGGTCTGCTCTCAGCTGTCAGTCCTGAGCAGTAGCTAGGATCCCTGCTGATGGTTCGGATTTTGAGCCTGACTGCTCTGCAGCTCGAATGAAAGTGATCTGCTGACTGATGGGCCGTGCTTGCTTGCTGTTGCCGAATCCTGTGCATATTGCTTCTGCAATTGTCTTGAGAACCTGGTCATGGCGCCAGCSATATCGGCCCCCTCCCAGAGCTTTAGGACAACAGCTTAGGATGTGCTCCAGTGTCTCTCTCTCTTGGAGGATAGCGGGCTTGCAGGAGACTCCACTTTGCCCCAGCAGAACAGGTTCGATAGGCTGGGTAGGACATCATATATCGCCTGGATCAGAAACTTGATGCAGTGTGGTTCCACCTGCCAGAGGTCAGTCCACAAGACTGTTCTGTCTACTGTCTGCTCCCACCTCATACAGGCTCCTTGCTGTCTCATTCCCACTGCTCTGCTAGATCTCTCCTTTCCACAGCTGCTCTCACCTCCTCCTGAACCAGCCTCCATCTCTCCTTCCCCTTGGCAGTGTCGTACCGGGGGGTTGAGAAGGTTCCCAGACCAGCTCTTCCCCGGGTCACAGCTCGCACCAGGACACTGTGGTGCAGCCGAGACTCAGCCTGCAGCACGGTCTCCTCCGCTCTYCATTTCCTCCTGGTCTTGACCTCTACCCCCTCTTGGGTCGCTCTACTCCCTGTAATGCATCACTTCCCTCACCCAAGTCACCTTGAACTCCTCTTCCAGCCTCAGCTTGTTGTTGTTCCCATAGAGGGTGATGCTGCTCAGGCTCCTGGGCAACCTCAACCACCTCCGGAGATAGCTGCTGACTTCCTCTCAAAGAACTCAACAGTGGAGATGGGGACGTCGTAGATGGGCCGAGGTCAGAGTATCCTYGGGAGGATGCCATGCTGAACTTGCTGGGCAGTCCTGACCTCTCATTTTGTMCAAACAGCAAAAAAAGGGAGAAAAGTGAATGAATCACACTCCCCCCTCCCTCATCCCCCTGTTCTCTTTATTGGGGCAGCTGCACCCTTTGACCTCCTYGCTTGTGGAATGTGTGTGAGGSGAGGGGGGAGGGAAGAGAAGGGGTGCGGGCTAGGGGGTCTCTCTTTCTCTCCCCACAACAAAAGCTGTCAGGGCGAACAATAGGCCCTGCAGAATAGTGTGTGTCCAGAGGGGCAGTCATCCGTGGTAAGGTGCAAACTAGGCAGAGAGAGGGAGAGTGAAGGAGAGGGGGAGAGTGAAGGAGAGGGGAGGGAGACAGAGAGAGAGATGAAGAGATGGAGAGAGGGAGAAGGGGGAGGCAGAGGAGACAGAAAAAGAGAGAAAAGTGAGCAGAAAGAGACAGATGGAGGGAGGGAGAAAGGGGAGGGAGAGGCGAGAGAGGGATACAGAGAGAGAGAGAAAGAGAGCGAGAGAAAGAGAGAGACACAGATAGATAGAGAGAGGGAGTGATGGGAGCCAGGGAGGGATGGGGACTAGAGGAGAGATATTTGTTTTGTCTAGGCACACTCATAAACACTGAACTTCCGTTGCCAAAGGAAACACAACACAAGGCCCAATATTGCGTGTGTGCGTGTTTGTGTCTGTATGTTTTCCGTTTGCGCGCACGTGTGTGTGTGAGTGAGCTGGCTGTGGTGGGTAAGGGGCCTGTGGAGCAGAGGGGACCAATGACTCACTGTACCAATGACATCAGTACTGTCAGAACCTGCCTCGTGCTAAATTCTTGATCGTACAATATGCATATTATTGTTATTATTGGATAGAAAACACCTTCTAGTTTCTATAGAAGTTGGAATTTTGTCTCTGAGTGGTACAGAACAATTTCTACAGCACTTTTCATGACAGGGTTCAGATTTCAGAAATTTTTACCTCTGATCTGGGGTCTGTTTTTAAGGCGACAGTGAATGCTATGAAGAAACCGACACTGCCTACGTCTTCCTCTGGGTGTCTGTACGTCATCACGTTTTCAATGAAATCGATGGGACGTTCACAGCCATTATAAAAGACGAAAATGTACAGAGACCCCCCTTTCTCATGTGCGCCTGAAGCGTAAAGGACATCGGACCTGCCTCGTTCCAAATCGTTTTCTAACCAGCAATATTTCTCCGGTCATGTTTTCAGTCGTTATAGTTGTTAAAAACATCATAATGTAGTTAATTTGAACCGTTTTATAGCAATTTATATCCGTTTAGTGCGATTTTGAGGAATTCTTTTGTTGTGCACTCTGAAAGTTTGGACACGTTTTAGGGTGTCGGTCGTTGTGGTGGACATTTCGAAGGACAGAGGACATCTATCGACCAAAAGACGTTTATAACATAGAAAGGATACATTGCCCAAGAATCTGATGGAAGAACAGCTCAAAGTAAGCAATATTTAATATGATAAATCGTGTTTCTGTCGAAATATTTTAAACGCATATTTCGCCATTTTGTTTGGTATAGCTTCACTGTCCAACCCTGTATTGAAAAGTAAGGATAATTTAAAAAATGTAAATCAGCGGTTGCATTAAGAACTAATTTGTCTTTCGATTGCTGTCAACCCTGTATTTTTTAGTCAAGTATATGATTAGCTTTCAATTAAACTAGATCACTCTGATAGATGACGTCAGACATATTGAGGCTTGATTTCCTTATTTTTTATTGTGTAACCAAGGTTTTGTATGGCTAAATATGCACCTTTTCGAACAAACTGTATATGTATATTGTAAAATGATGTTACAGGAGTGTCATCGGAAGAATTCTGAGAAGGTTAGTGAAAAATTAATATATTTTGGCGGTGATTACGTTATAGCGCTCTTTGGCTGGAATCGATGCTCTGGTAACGTTTGCACATGTGGTATGCTAACTTATCGATTTATGTGTTTTCGCTGAAAAACGCTTAGAAAATCTGAAATATGGTCTGAAATCACAAGAACTGGGTCTTTCCATTGCTATGCTTTGTCTATTTTTATGAAATGTTTTATGATGAGTAAATTGGTCATACACGTTGCTCTATCTAGTAATTCTAGTCGATTTGTGATGGTGGGTGCAATTGTAAACTGTGATTTCTACCTGAAATATGCACTTTTTTCTAACAAAAAACTATCCTATACCATGAATATGTTATCAGACTGTCATCTGAAGAGGTTTTTTCTTGGTTAGTGGATATCAATATCTTAGTTGAGCCGAATTGGTGATCACCTGAAGGAGTAAGAAACTGATGGAGTTAGAATAGTGGTGTATTTTGCTAACGTGTTTAGCTAATAGATTTACATATTTTGCTTCCCTGTAAAACATTTTAAAAATCTGAAATGGTGGCTTTATTCACAAGATCTGTATCTTTCATCTGGTGTCTTGGACTTGTGATTTAATGATATTTAGATGCTACTATCTACTTGTGAAGCTTGCTAGGTATGCTAATCAGTGTGGTGGGGGTGGGGGTGCTCCCGGACCCGGGGTAGAGGCTCGTTAGAGGTTAAATTGCCTAG
>NW_019943566.1:71349-94535 GCF_002910315.2 Salvelinus sp. IW2-2015
CCCACACTGCATCAGTGCTCATTCAATAGGTTGGTGTGTTGTGTGTGTTGTGTTGTGTGTGTGTGTGTGTGTGTGTGTGTGTGGGTGTGCGTGCGTGCGTGCGTGCGTGCGTGCGTGCGTCGTGCGTGCGTGTGTGTGTGTGCTGCGTGCGTACATGCATGTTCATCCGTACAAGTGTGTGTGTGTGTGTGTGTGTGTGTGTTGTGTGTGTGTGTGTGTGTGTGTGTGTGTGTGGTGTGTGTGTGTGGGTGTGTGTGTGTGTGGAGTTCATACATGGAGTGTGCGACTTTCTTTATTTTGATAGTTTATAGCTTATTCACCGTTAGTTAGCACCTCCACACAAACTATTTTTTCTGGGTGTGCGCCAGCTCATGTTTTTTAATCGGCATTAACAAGGACAACACACAGGTCTTTCCGTGATTGTATGATTATTTTGTGTGTAAATGAACTCAAGCTTACGGACAATGTCAAATGTGATATAGCGAAGCACCTGAGTGAGTTGGGCGCGCAATTACGCAGGTACTTTCCTGAAACAGATGATACAAACAACTAGATTCGTTATCCCTTTCATTCCCTGCCTCCAGTCCACTTACTGATATCTGAACAAGAGAGCCTCATCGAAATTGCAGTTAGCGGTTCTGTGAAAATGAAATTTAATCAGAAGCCACTGCCAGATTTCTGGATAGGGCTGCGCTCAGAGTATCCTGCCTTGGCAAATTGCGCTGTTAAGTCACTGATGCCCTTTGCAACCATGTACCTATGTGAGAGTGGAGTCTCGGCCCTCACGAGCATGAAAACTAAATACAGGCACAGACTGTGTGTGAAAAATTATTTAAGACTGAGACTCTCTCCAATACAACCCAACATTGCAGAGTTATGTGCATCCTTTCAAGCACACCCTTCTCATTAACCTGTGGTAAGTTATTCACAATTTTCGATGAACAAATACGGTTTTATATGTAAGATGGTTAAATAAAATTTTATTATTATTTGTACCCTTGGTCCTATAAGAGCTCTTTGTCACTTCCCATGAGCTGGGTTGTGACAAAAACTCACACTCTGTGAGGRTCTGTATTTATTGTCTTAGTCAACCTTGTGTTCTGTTTCGTTGTGTTCTTGAAYGTAGCCCTGTCTTTMATTTTTSTTCACCTGGTCTCATCAGCTCCTTATTTAGTTCAATTCATTCTGTTTGTTCCTTTGTGAGCAATTGTTCGTTTTGACTCTACTAAGCCTTTTTCTGGCTCGTTTGTGAGAACCAGTTATAGCTTTCAGTCCTAGTTTTGATTCACCTGCCTGTTTGCCTACCTGTGTATGACCATTGCCTGCCTGTGACCACGATTCCTGCCTTCTGCGAAATAAACACCTTTTTTTTTTACTTTGATTTTCTTGCCTTCTGCGAAATAAACACTTGCCGTTGCTCTTGTGCGTGAATCTACACCTTTTCTCCCCTGAGTATTCATTACACAACTCATTCTTCTGTTTAATAAATGTATGTATAGTGGTGTGTGTGGCAGGCTTACAATGATGGCAAAAAACAACATTTTAAGAGTACGCTGACCCTGGTGCTAGAGGGGGTACGCAGCTGGAGGTTGAATGTTTGAAGGGGTACGGGACTATAACAAAGTTTGGGAACCACTGCTTTGTCTGATATTGATGCATCGTTTTGTCGGCGCATGCCCGGTCAAGTAAAATGATCAATATTGACGTTTTTTATTTGGACAGCAAAAGATGTACTCCTGACACTCAATTTTATTTCTCAGACCCTCATTGATATTATCTCTCTATAGCACTCACACAGTGGCAAATATAGAGGAGCGATATGCCATCCTATAGGGCAGAGGTATTCAACTCTTACCCTTCGATTTCCAGAACATGCTGGTTTGTCTGTTCTACCTGACATATGAATTGCATCATTTTATTTTGTATTTTTTTTTTTTTTGCGAGCCAATCAACAGTGTTCGCCAGTGTTACTAGACTCGTGACTTCCTGTTTTGTTTTTTCTAATCAGTCCCTGATTAGAGGGGGACATTTTTTTTTAAAGCAATGGAACTGGCTTCAAGGTCCAGAGTTGAGTTTGAGTGATATCCACAAAGTGGTTATGGCATTGAGATTCTCAGAGAATTCACCTCACTGAGATGGGGAGACACAGAGATAGGACAACATACACCAAAGGCCTTGTGTATAGCTGTCACATGGAGTATGACGAACAGTGGTTTTCTCTCTTGTTTTATTCACATAGGTGTTTTGAAGGGTTGGTTAAGGGCCTTGTTTTCCCCTCTGGCTGTGAGATACAGAGAGGGAATTTCATTATGCAAATCTGCATTGATGAGCATGCCCCTAGGCTTTATCTCATAGACACAGAGTAACAATTACAAACACACAGAGTCATGCACACACATTTTAACTTTAGTTATTTAGCAGATGCTTTTACTAGAGCAACTTACAGTGAGTTCATACATTTCTGTGTTATTTCCCCTGTGGGAAACGAACCCACAACCCTGGAGTGTGCAAGCACCATGCTCTGCAACTGAGCCACATGATACACACCAACGATACACACTATTCACGCACACAACGCCCATTTCATGTCTGTCACCGGAGGCGTGTAGGTGGTTGGCAAAATTTCCCTATTTCCTTACCTTCCCTATCCCTCCCGTCTTCAAATCTCCCCCCCCAATCTACTTCTATAATCTACTTCTCTAACCATGACTATATTGGTTCCCCTCTGTTACCCTTCTTCAACACCTCTCCAACACCCTCATGCCAACCCCCCTTCCCCATTTGCCCACTCCACACCATGACTAAATCTGCCTCACCCCACCCCTGTCATGCCCAAATGTACCCCCCCCCCCCCCCTCTTACCCATCTCTTCCCTATGTTATGTGACCTAATGACTCCTGTTATACACAGTGCCATCTGTCACCAAGAGGCACGGGGGGAGTGAAGTGAGGGTCAGTCAGTCAGGACACTGGCCAGGCCAGCAGTATGGCCTTCCCAAGAACAGCCCCACAAGACCAGCCATACATGGGTTTTTCTATGAACAATGGGGCCAACATTTCAAAATTAAAAGGATTTTCATGCAGTTCCACATGTGTACTTTGAGGAATAAAAGAGAATATATGCAAACTGGCCCATAACTCCACCTATACAACAAAAAGTGTCAGAAAAGTAGGCCATTACCACTTTAAAATTAATTCAAGTTTAGGTCTTGCCAATGCATTGATAGTCAAAGTATTATTACATTCTAAAATATGTCAGAATAATGTGGACATTGCCTGACTAAATATACTGGATGTATGTGATTTTTCTGTATCCTATGTGGCCGACGCAGGGACACATAATAAAGCCATTTGAATCTCACCATAGCTGTTTTTATAATGAGAAAGGGACCAAAAAACGATTTCCTTTTTTAACGGAAGGATTTGTATGGAAAGACAAGTTGAAGCCAACAGATGCTGTCATCCTCATAATAACCGCACATTGTTTTACCGCAACAGAGTAGCGCAACACCCTTCAATTGAAGCGGAGGGAAACAAACGAAATTGGCCCCATCTCTCACAAAAATTGATCAAAAATGATGTCACAGATAATTATAAGGGAGAAGGAGAACATAAATTGGCTACAAGCACCAACTTTAGGAAATTGTAGATTTTCAAAGTAGGCCTATTCCAGTACTTGAATTTCTGAGCTCCAAATTCAAGTTCAAGTAGGCTACTTCAAGTCCCCTGTATTGTTTAAAATTGCAGCTGTAACATGGAAAACAAAATATCTTTGTCATGTTGTTTCATKAACAGATCATGTTGTGAATAAACCCACTATCAAATTTGATGTCATTATATCCAGAATAATGAATAGGRATAGTTGGGTGCTGCTCAATAGTCTGTCCTACACATTGCACACAGTCAGTGACGACCCATCATTCAGCCACCTGTTTTGTTCTGTTTTGCATGTTATTTTGGCATTAATACGTGTCACATATCAGTTTGCAAACAATGGAAAAAATATATATATCATTGAGTTAATAAAGCCGCATTTCTTGAGTAAGGTAGCTCCAAAATGCAGGTGTTTCAGCCTAGCTCAGTGCGTTCTGTGGTGGTGGGGCAAGCCAGCAGAAAATACAGAGCGTTGCTCCGTGATTGGCTCAGTGTTCTGTCACTCATGGGGACGCTACGACACCTCCAATTCTAAGGGTAGACTTAAAAAATGTCAGTCCCTTGAGTGCTAACATARAGTTACCTTAGAAGTGCCCATCCAAGAAGGCTCAAGGTCATTGGCCACAGATAAAATGTCGTCAAATCACGTTATATCTATAGTAGGTTTGATTAGCTAGCAGTCATCATCATGAATCAWGTCGACAATCTACTGGCAAATTATTTTTTATCCTTGTCATATGAAGATAAATAACGAAGAGAAATTATAGATAAAATGTATTGGTGCTCATCGGCCATTGGACATCAACATTACACAACAAGTTGAAAATCGCAAATTCAACAATGAGTGGTTTGGAAGGAATCCGTGGCTAACTGTGAGTTCAAGACAACTGGGAACTCGGGAATTGTAAATTGGTAACTCGGGCCTCTTTCTAGAGCTACGACCTGAAGATTGCCAGACTTTGTTGACAAAGTTTGATGACAATATTTGCCCACAGAAGGACCACCACGCTACCTTCCTGTTCCTGCACAACAAGGTGAGTCTAAAAATGTTGTGTATGCTACTGCATAAATGATGTAATATGCCAGGGAGATATGTATACTGTAGCTAAGAAAGTAGCGTTAATACTTAGTGTATGTTGTGTATTAAGCTGTTAGTAGCCCATGTGCATCACCCTAATAATTTGCTCTATTTTCACCTCTTAATTTCGCCTACTTTTATGAGTTGGTGGTGCACATGTAGCCTATAACCTGTTTTTGAGATATGTAATCATTGAATATTGTAAGAGCTTTCATTGTCTGCTTATATGCCCCCTTTATTTATCCTACAGTTCTGACTTGGTGTACAGGGAGAACACTGTAAGAACGGCCCATGTTCTGAATTCTGTCGCTGTATTCTGTACATTTCAAAAGTGCTGAACAAATAGTTATATTGACGATGTCCGTCCTAGCTCACTCATTAATGTCTTAATCGAAATTACGGATTGCCTTGTATCCGCTTGTTGTCCCCTTATGCCATAGTTTGTACATCTCAATTGTCAGTAGAAACCACATTTGTTTAAGCAAGTCAGCCATATCTGCTATGTTTTTCAAAAAGGCAGTAAATGAGGCTGAATGAACTGTTTCGCTGCCAGACAAGGCTCCGCTGATAGCCAGGTGTAGCAGTGGTAAGGTGTTGAGACTGCTGTTGGGACTCTGCTGTTGGGACAGCTTTATGTAGGCCCTAACAGTTTGTGGGCACCGTTTGTCACCGTTATAGTGCAATTAATGTATTGTTTAGTGTTGTGTTGTGTAGTGGCTTTGCTGGCATGCATCCCACTTGTTTGTTATTTTTGCCCCACCAAGATTTACATGCTAAAATCACCACTGCACACAGTAGACTCAGTGTCCAATCCGAGGCACAAAAACATATGAAAACATGAACTCATGACCTTCTTTCTCTGTTAAATCTAACATGACCCTGCTGTAAATCAAGCTGACAACAACAGATGATCCAACGTGAATCCAGGCACAACTGTTTTCACCGGCGTAACGAATGAGACACCAAAATATTCTTGATATTGCTCCCGGCACTTGGGATGTTGTTGCATCTAATGAGCTATCACAACAGCTGTTTGTCACAGAGTTCCTTCCTGGATCAGAAGATGATGTGTGAAAATATCACGAGTCACTAATTAGCTGGACACCAAATACCTGTCCAACAAGTATTGTTATGCATAATTGATTGAAGAACCACATTAATGACAGTATCRATTTAGGTTTTAAGTATCTCTTTCAGTTATGAAGCATTCGATTTTGCAATCACATACATCATTTTGGATCTGTGTGCCCATGAAATCTGTTTGAAACTGTTTTCACCCTGTAACATAAGAAATGTTACGTAGTTAACCTGCATTTCGGAGATCTTTATACAAATTTGTCCAACAGCTAGATCCAGGATAGATCACATGACTTTGGACAAATCCGTCAAAACCAGAATAAAGGTTTAAACAGGTTTTAAATCAAGTCGTGAATTTAATTGTATATAGTTATGATATAATAAKAAGAAGAAAATGGTCAGATTATTATGAATGATTTATCAACAGCTGTAACAAGTTGTCCAGTGTAGGAAATCCTCACTGGTACCCTGGTTTCTAGAAAGATCCACATGCAGTAGGCACTGGCCAATTCACTCTCACACCAGTAATGATGGGGATCAGATAAATAGTAAAATCACATGATCCAATGACATTGAACTATATAATAGGAATAGTTCTCTGTAGAAATGGTACAAAAGTTTTACCATGTTTTCAAATGTGCCTATTTTGAAAGTCTCTTTATACAATGCACTTCTTACACACCCGAAAAGAACAATCCACCTACCATTCAAGACGAGGTATCTTGGAGGGTAGATGAATGAATGAAGTCATCTAAGTGACAGTAAGTGTAAACAGGTGAGGATAAGCAACACTAGAAMACACTTCTCCTGGACAGGACAGCCGGGTTGAGTGTTGATCCTCTCTGTTTTAATTCCCCTCTCTCTCTTCTTGTCTGGTGTCAAGTCAAATATCAGGTTAACTGAGCATGACAGCACAACAACCACAGATGAACTACCTCCTGGTTTCAGTATTAGGGAGAGGGGAGAGGGGGAGAGAGAGAGATGAGAGAGAGGGAGAGTGATAGAGAAATGACACACACACAGACACACACACACGCACACACACAGACAGTCAGACATCAAGGGAAGTGTGGGAACAGCACATAGTGATTACCTGACTTGGGTTCATCGTTTCATACCATATATTATATTTCCTCTCCCAACCATAACCCCCACCACCTCCCTAATCCTTCTCCCCCTTTCATCCTCTCCTACCCCCCACCCCTCGCTCCTCATATACCCCCTCCACCTCCACCAAAACCTCATTTCCTCTGGTGCCTCCAGCTATGGGCCCAGTGTTAATTGTGAGAAGGTGGGGAGTATGTGGTTGAGTGTTTGGATTTATTGTGTGTGCCTGCCTTCCTTTCTGCCTTTGCGCCTTTGCATTCGTGAACATGTCTGTCTGTCTGTGTGTGTGTGTCTGTGTGTGTGTGTTCTGTGTGTGTGTGCGTGCGTGCGTGTGTGTGTTTGTGTTTGTGTGTGTGTGTGTGTGTGTGTGTGTTGTGGTTTGTCTGCACCAACCCCTGCCAGTCTGGGCCTGGTTCCAGGGTTTCCAGTGCCACCTGGGCATTTAAGTGCCAGTCTGCCAGTCTGTCAGTCAGTGGCTCCAGCTGGAGGGGGTAGTGGTAGTGGTGCTGGCTGGGGAGGAGACTCCTAATGAGGCTTTAGTGCCAAGAGCATTATCCCCGAACCACATCTCCCCCTTTTCTCCCTGCCGTCCACCGTGTTGCTCCCCCTCCTGTCTCCACCTTGTATCACCCCTGTTCCTTCCTGTATCTCCTGTTTTTTCCCCTGCGACCCCCCAACATCCCTCTCTTTGTCTCTCCCCTAAGCTAGCCAGGACCCCACCCAGGATCCCTGGGGAAACAAGCATAAGGTGCTACCCTACATTTAGTGCCAAGAGCATTATCCTCCGTACATCTCCCCTGTCTCCCCTCTTTCTCCCCCCTAGCTAATCAGGAAACACCCTACTATGCCCCTGGGGCTTCTACACTGGCTGGGCATCACCTGACCCCCTGACCCTCCTCCTTCTAACACTCATAGCTAAGCTTCTCTCTCCTCATGTGTGGTGTGGTGTGGGGGGGGGGGGTGGAACGTGTGTTTTATTTACATTGCCTCGCCTCTGTTTTTGGTGGCATATTAATGTGTGGTTGTACAATATGGCGTCAGTGTAAAAGTGCTGTGAGCAGTGTGTGCGTGCGCAAAACAGAATCTCAGCCTGCCTTGCGTGGTTGTGTGTGTGTGGTGTGTGTGTGTGTGTGTGGTGTGTGTGTGTGTGTGTGTGTGTGTGTGGTGTGTGTGTGGTGTGTGTGTGTGTGTGTGTGTGCGTGTGTTGCGTGTGTGCGTGTGTGTGTGTGGTGTGTGTGGTGTGTGTGTGGTTGTGTGTGTTGTGTGTGTTGTGGTGTGTTGTGTGTTCTTGCCTGTGTTCATGCTGATCTCAGTGGAACAGGCTGGGTCTGTGGTGGTCCCCTGGAGGCTGATTAGTGGGCCTACAAATGGTCATTAGGGTGTAATAGAAGGGGCCACAATACACTAAACGCATAATAAAGGGAATGGGCTGAAATATTGTACCAGAGAGGCCCTGTGATATCTAGCACCCATAAACTGCTGTGGTATACACCACCGAGATATCAAGGGAGTAGGGTTGTTTGGGGATGGGGGGGCCGGTTCTTTTGTGGGGGAGTGTGTGTGTTGGGGGGGAGGATCTCTGTGGTGTGTGGTGCGTGCGTGCGTGTGCGTGTGTATGTTATGGAGAGGAGCTAATATGTATATATAGTTACAACGTAAAACTGGGTTGGCCTTGACAGCTTTACAGAGCATTTGATGGCCTCCAGTGGTGTGTGCGTGTGTGTGTGTGTGTGTGTGTGTGTGTGTGTGTGTGTGTGTGGTGTGTGTGTGTGTGTGTGTCGTGTGTGTGTGTGTGTGTGTGTGTGTGTGTGTGTGTGTGTGTGTGTGTGTGTGTGTGTCTAAATGGAGCGGTAGAGTGTATGGTGACGGGTTAGGTTTATTATCTGTTAAATGTGAGAAGCAGATAAAAGCCAGTTGGGGACGTTTAAAACGCTTGTCCTCCACTTGTGACTGAAGTGAAGGACCCATGAGTGTATTCCCTCCCCCCCTCTCTCTCTCTCTCTCTCTCATCTCCTCGTCTCTCTCCCTCTCTCTCTCTCTCTCTCTCGTCTCTTCTCTCTCTCTCTCTCTCTCTCTCTCTCTCTCTCTCTCTTCTCTCTCCTCTCCTCTCTCCTCTCTCTCTCTCTCTCTCTTTGCTCTCTCTGTTGTCTCCCTCTTCCCTCGTCTCGTCTCTCTCTCCTTCGCTCTCTACTATTCTGACTCCTCCTCTCTCTCTCATCTCTCTCTCCTCTGTCGTCCTCTCTCTCTCTCTGTCCTCAGTCTCTGCTCACACTGTCTCCTCTCTCTCTCTTTGCTCTCCCTCTCTCACTGTCTTCTCTCTCTCTCTCACTCTCGCTGTCTCGCTCTCTTTCGATGCCTTCTCTCTCTCGCTCGTTCTCATCTCTCTTTTTTCTCTCTCACTCTCCCCCCTCTCTTCTGTGTCTCTCTCTCTCCCTCTGTCTCTCTCTCCTCACTGTCTCTCTCTCACACACACCTCGTCTCTCTGCTTCTCTCTCTCTGCTTTCTCCTCTCTCCTTCAATTTACTATCAAGTGATGCTTGGGACTGCCGAGTATCACACACATGCGCACACACACACACACACACACACACACACACACACCCACACACACACACACACACACACACACACACACACCCACACCACACACACAACACACACCACACACACAACACACACACACACACACACCACCACACACACACACCACACACACACACACACACAGGGTCCATTATAAGTAAAGACATAGTACAGAGTACAATGCAATACATTCATGAGGGGCCTTTGGGGGCAGGCAGATATTAATTAACTATCAGGATAACTTGGTTATTTTTTATTTTTATTGTATTTAAGGATGTACAATATCCCTTCTTTAGTGTGGACTCGTCTTTTATTATTATAGGCCTTCACAGTCAACACATACAGTCTGAGAGAAAGAGATAGAAAGAATATGAGAAGGAAGTGAGTCGAGAAGAGAGAGAGAGGCGAGAGGAGGAGGAAGGAGAGAGAACCGCTGAGAGAGAGCGAGAGCGAGGACGAGCGAGAGAGCACGTGAGAGAGAGAGAGACCGAGAGAGAGAGAGAGACCGAGAGCGAGCGAGAAGAGAGACCGAGAGACGAGAGAGAGAAGCCGTGAGAGAGAGGAGACCGAGAGAGAGAGAGAGAGACCAGGAGAGAGAGAGAGAGAGAGCAGAGAGAGCGAGAAGAGAGAGGAAACGTGAAGAGAGAGAGCAGTGAGAGAGAGAGAGATGAGAAGAACGAGTGCATAGGATGAGAGAATGGAGACCGAGAGGAGAGGAGACTGGTAGAAGCCGAGTGGATGAGAAGCGAGAGAGAAGAAACCAAAAGAGCGGAGAGGAGAAGAGAGCAACGTGGTGGATGAAGGAGAAGAGAAGGAGAGAGAGAGAACGAGAGAGAGAGAGAAGACGAGAGGTGGACTGAGAGGAAGAGAGAGAGAGATGACGAGACGAATGAGGAGAGGGAGAGAAGAGACGACCGCCCACGCGATGGCGAGAGGGAGAGACCGAGGAGACGAGATGAGGCAGAGGAGAGACTGAGAGACCTGAGAGAGATGAGATACCGCTCGTGAGAGGAGAACCTTAGACGAGGAGAGTAGGAGAGAGGAGAGACTGGAGAGAGAGAGAGAGAGAGAGCGGAGAGAGAGAGGAGAGAGCGAGAGAAGAGAGAAGAGAGAGAGAGAGAGAGAGGAGAGAGAGAGAGACGAGAGAGAGAGAAGAGAGAGACGAGAGAGAGACTGAGAGAGAGAGAGGACTTTGCTATGAAATACAGTAGTTTTAGCTACATTTGCTTACACAGGTCATGGCTGTTTTATTGGAAGGAAGATTGAGTTGGGTTGACAGACAGGATGTGCGTGTGAGTGTATGTGTGTGTAGTGGGGGGTTGTACTCCTGCTCAGTCAGGTTAAAACTCTATTCAGTCATAAAGCTGCAGCAGAAGCGCTGTTCAGGTATGCTGCATCAAACAGCTGGCCACTGATTGGTTACTGTGTTTCCGTGTGGTTGCTCGCTGGCTCTGATTAGTCAATGATTATCTATTTATTTTCATGGCAGTGAGAATCGTTATGATTGGTTTTCACCGTGTTGTCATTGATTAAGCCAATTTGAGGATGTTCAGAAGTGATTTGATTGTGCTCTGGTTGCCTGGGGAGTTCCTACAGTACAGTTAAGAGCATTGAGTTTGAGAAATAGGCTTTGTATAAATGCAAGTCATCATCATCATCAGGGTTAATGTTAGGGCTAGGGTTAGTTTTAAGGGGATTGATGTTATTTATGATGTGTTTAATGGTCATGAATTTCAGTGGCTGATATGTGGACATGTAGGTATTGATAAAACCTGAACCTTCCTAGCTCATGGTCACCTCCATCCAGCAGTCTAGCATTGACCGTTCCCAGAAGGCCAGACCCCACCCAGCCTCTCAGTGGTCCCTGTAGGTCTGATCCCCCACAACCTCTCTCTGATCCCTGGTCACAGTGATAGCCCTTCCCTGTGGGCCTCTCTCTCTCTGGCTAGGAAAGGAAAAGTCCACTCGGAGCGTTGGACCTGGGTCTTAACCCATCGATCACTGGCCTGATGGATGGCCTGGACAAAAGCAGGTCGTTGTGGCTGGATCACACACACACTGACGCACATACATACGGATGGACACACACACACACCGTCTGAATGTGTGTGAAACTTGAGAATCCCCCAGCGTCTCCATGCAGTGCCCCTAGGCCCCTTCATTTCATTAGTAGCATTGAGCGTTTAACAGTCCGACCGAGCAATCAATAAGTGACTGGAACAGCCACCCAAACCCCTCTGTTCCACTGCAGCTCATTTAGACTGAGCCGTCAGTTACAGGACAGGATGGACTGTCTGGGAGGCTGGTCGGGGCTTCAGTTACTCAGTGGGGTTGTGGTAGTGAGTGGCTGATAGGTTAGCAGTGATATTGTTTCAATCAGTAGTGGAGGAGGAGTAGGTGAGGAGAGAGTTTAGACTGTTATTAGTAGTAGTAATGGGGGTAGGAGGCAGATGGGGGTAGAGAGATTTGACCATAGGCTAATAGTAGCCACTGTGTCAGTCAATGGGGTGGATGTAGTGTAGGTGTGGAGGGGAAGGCCTATAGACTGACTGGTAATGGTGGTCCTCTCTGTCCAGGCTAAACAGAAACAACATGTTCAACATAGGGCCTGTCCACCCTCGCACCCTCAGTCAATGAGACTAACACCACTGTAACTAACTGCATTCCTACACACACACTCCTCTGTCAACCCCCGCCCCCCGTGGTGCTCCATCAGCTGCCAATCACCCAGCCCCGCCTGGCTGGTATGCTCGCTGCCCGCCCACACGTGCCAGTTAGCTGGCTAATGGGGCGGCACAGGCCTGGACGTGTGGCGAGGTGACGAGGGATAACCATCAGGCCGTCTGTCTGTTGGTTTAGGTCCGCCCACTCTGGTGCACAACTGACTCAACTGAATGGCTGGCTGGTTTGCTGGTTGGCTGGCTGTCTGGTTGGCTGGCTGGCTGGCTGGCTAGTTGGATGGTTTCCTGGCTGGTTGGCTGGTTTGCGGCTGGCTGGCTGGCTGGCTGGTTGTCTGTCTGGCTGATTGGCTGGCTTGCTGGTTTGCTGGTTGGCTGGCTGGCTGGTTTGCTGGTTGTCTGGTTGGTTGGCTGGCTGGCTGGCTGGCTGGCTGGCTGGCTGGTTGGTTGGTTGGCTGGTTGGCTGGTTGGCTGGTTGGGAGACAGGCGTGGGTGAGGGAGCAATGCGTCAGCATGTGTCTGGGGAATGGGGTATGAACTCAATTCAATTCAATAGATCTGTATCGTCACCTAAGGGCAATTCTTGTGCAGCGTGAAAAGGAAATATATACATACATCACAATAACACCCAGCAGGTGATGTGTGTTGGTTGTCATAAAGACTGGGCTACTTGGGGATCTGGTCTAGTGCATGGAGCTGTTGTATGTGGTTGGGGTAGATAGCTAGAACAGTCAACTTAATGATTGAGGTACTAGACTTGGGTCCAATTAATACTTAACTTTATAACTGGTATACAAACATGAAGTTATAAACTTGGAATAGTAGATCTTTTATTTTTTTTATTTTTTTATTTTTCACCTTTATTTAACCAGGTAGGCTAGTTGAGAACAAGTTCTCATTTACAACTGCGACCTGGCCAAGATAAAGCAAAGCAGTGCGACAAAAACAACAACACAGAGTTACACATAAACAAACGTACAGTCAATAACACAAAAGAAAAGAAAAACAGAAAAATCTATGTACAGTGTGTGCAAATGTAGAAGAGTAAGGAGGAAAGGCAATAAATAGGTCATGGAGGCGAAATAATTACAATTTAGAAATATTACTGGAGTGATGGATGTGCAGATGATGATGTGCAAGTAGAGATACTGGGGTGCAAAAGAGCATGAGGCTAAGTAATAATATGGGGACGAGGTAGTCGGGTGTGTTATTTACAGATTGGCTGTGTACAGGTACAGTGATCGGTAAGCTGCTCTGACAGCTGATGCTTTAAGTTAGAAAGGGAGATATAAGACTCCAGCTTCAGAGATTTTTGCAATTCGTTCCAGTCATTGGCAGTAGAAAACTGGAAGGAAAGGTGGCCAAAGGAAGTGTTGGCTTTGGGGATGACCAGTGCAATATACCTGCTGGAGCGCGTGCTACGGGTGGGTGTTGCTATGGTGACCAGTGAGCTGAGATGAGGTGGAGCTTTACCTAGCAAAGACTTATAGATGACCTGGAGCCAGTGGGTTTGGCGACGGATATGCAGTGAGGACCATAGAGCATACAGGTCGCAGTGGTGGGTAGTAAATGGGGCTTTGGTGATAAAACGGATGGCACTGTGATAGACTACATCCAGTTTGCTGAGTAGAGTGTTGGGGGCTATTTTGTAAATGACATCGCCGAAGTCAAGGATCGGTAGGATAGTCAACTTTACGAGGGTATGTTTGGCAGCATGAGTGAAGGAGGCTTTGTTACGAAATAGGAAGCCGATTCTAGATTTAACTTTGGATTGGAGATGCTTCATGTGAGTCTGGAAGGAGAGTTTACAGTCTAACCAGACACCTAGGTATTTGTAGATGTCCACATATTCTAAGTCAGAACAGTCCAGAGTAGTGATGCTAGTCGGGCGGGCGGGTGCAGGCAGCAATCGGTTGAAGAGCATGCACTTAGTTTTCCTAGCATTTAAAAGCAGTTGGAGGCCACAGAAGGAGTGTTGTATGGCGTTGAAGCTCGTTTGGAGGTTTGTTAGCACAGTGTCCAAAGAAGGGCCAGAGGTATACAGAATGGTGTCGTCTCCGTAGAGGTGGATCATAGAATCACCAGCAGCTAGAGCGACATCATTGATACATACAGAGAAAAGAGTCGGCCCGAGAATTGAACCCTGTAGTACCCCCATAGAGACTGCTAGAGGTCTGGACAACAGGCCCTCTGATTTGACACACTGAATTCTATCTGAGAAGTAATTGGTGAAACAGGCGAGGCAGTCATTTGAGAAGCCAAGGCTATTGAGTCTGCCGATAAGAATGCGGTGATTGACAGAGTCGAAAACCTTGGCCAGGTCGATGAAGATGGCTGCACAGTACTGTCTTTTATCGATGGCGGTTATGATATCGTTTAGGACCTTGAGCGATAACAGCACTTACAGTTGACCGGGGCAGCTCTAGCAGGATATGAATGCTAATCTTTATGGTCCACTGTGTGTGTGTTGTGTGTGTGTGTGTGTGGGTGGTGTGTGTGTGTGTTGTGTGTGTTGTGTGTGTGTGGTGTGTGTGTGTGTGTGTGTGTGTGTGTGTGTGTGTGTGTGTGTGTGTGTGTGTGTGTGTGTGTGTGTGTGTGTGTTGTGTGTGTGTGTGTGTGTGTGTTGTGTGTTTGACAGTAAAGATGTATAACTCTGAATAAGGATATGACACAGATTTCTTACATTGCATCAGTTTTGAGCCATGAGGATTGTTGTTGAATATTCAGGGGTAGTCATGTTGTCATCCCTATTTGATGGATACTGCGACACACACACACAAGCACGCAGACATGTCGTGTATGTGTGTGTGTGTGTGTGAATGCTTGTGCGTGTGTGGCCTTGTTTGTATACTCGTTTGTGTGTGTGGTGTGTGTGTACGTTTTGCTAATTTGTCAGTCCCTCTCTGATCCTCATCTTTATGTGTATGTTGACAGCAGTGAGAACACATGACTGCACAACTGCTCATTTCTCCCACTGAATAAATTAATAGTTGATAAATAAGTGAATAAATTAAAGAATAGAGAGGAGGAGGAGGAGGCTAAGGAAGGAAGGAAAAAGTTTCTCATCAGAAAAATGTAATTTCTCACTCCGGCACCCACGAGAACGGGGGGAGGGTGGCGAGTGAGAGGTGGAGGATGTGTGTGTGTGTGTGTTGCAAAAAATAGGTTCATTTTCTGCCTGTTTATCTCACACGCCTTAACACTGACACACAGATATATTTTTATCAGGTTTCCCTATCATACACTATGTATACAAAAGTATGTGGACAACCCTTAAAATGAGTGGATTCGGCTTTTTCAGCCACACCCGTTGCTGACAGGTGTATAAAATCGAGCACACAGCCATGCAATCTCCATAGACAAACATTGGCAGTAGAATCGCCTCACTGAAGAGCATGAGTGACATTTAACGTGGCACCGTCATAGGATGCCACCTTTCCAACAAGTAAGTTTATCAAATTTCTGCCCTGCTAGAGCTGCCCCGGTCAACTGTAAGTACTGTTATTGTGAAGTGAAAACGTCTGGGAGCAACAATGGCTCAGCCGTGAAGTGGTAGGTCACATAAGCTCACACTTTGGGAATGCCAAGTGCTGAAGCACGTAGCGTGTGAAAATTGTCTGTCCTCAGTTGAAACACTCACTACTGACTTTCAAACTGCCTCTGAAAGCAATGTCAGCACAAGAACTGTTAGTTGGGAGCTTCATGAAATGGGTTTCCATGGCCGAGCAGCAGCACACAAGCCTAAGATCACCATGTGCAATGCCAAGCTTTGGCTTGAGTGGTGTAAAGCTCGCCGCCATTGGATTCTGGAGCAGTGGAAACGCATTCTCTGGAGTGATGAATTCACCATTTGGCAGTCCGATGGACGAATCTGAGTTTGGCAGATGCCAGGATAACGCTACCTGCCCCAATGCATAGTGCCAACTGTAAGGTTTGGTGGAGGAGGACTAATGGTCTGGGGCAGTTTTTCATGGTTTGGGCTAGGCCCCAGTGAAGGGAAATCTTAACGCTACAGCATACAATACCATTCTAGACGATTCTGTGCTTCCAACTTTGTGGCAACAGTTTGGGCCCTTTCCTGTTTCAGCATGACAATGCCCCGTGCACAAAACGAGGTCCATACAGAAATGGTTTTGTCGAGATTGGTGTGGAAGAACTTGAATGGCCTGCACAGAGCCCTGACCTCAACCCCATCGGACACCTTTGGGACGAATTGGAACGCCGACTGCGAGCCAGGCCTAATCGCCCAACATCTGTGCTTCACTAATGATCTTGTGGCTGAATGGAAGCAAATCCCTGCAAAAATGTTCCAACATCTAGTGGAAATCCTTCCCAGAAGAGTGGAGGCTGTTATAGCAGCAAACGGGGGGACCAACTCCATATTAATGCCCATGATTTTAGAATGAGATGTTCGACAAGCAGGTGTCCACATACTTTTGGTCATCTAGAGTATGTTCTTAATAACTCCCTCACACACACACTCATGTTCACTTTACGGTACACACGAAACTAGGATTGGTCTGACACTGACTTAATAACTCCCTCACACACACACTCATGTTCACTTTACGGTACACACGAAACTAGGATTGGTCTGACACTGACTTTCAGTACATCCAATTTCCCTACGTGTTAAGTTATTCATCAACATGTATTTGTTAACCAACCAGGACCCAGAGTTTTTCCTGACCAACTAGGACCCAGTGTTTTTCCTGACCAACCAGGACCCATAGTTTTTCCCTTTTCCTGACAAAACAGCACCCGGAGTTTTTTATTTTTCCTGACCAACCAGGACCCAGAGTGTTTCCCTTTTCCTGACCAACCAGGATGCAGAGTTTTTCCCTTTTCCTGACCAACCAGGACCCAGAGTTTCCCTTTTTCTGACTAACCAGGACCCAGAGTTTTCCCTTTTTCTGACCAACTAGGCCCAAAATCTTTTTTTGGTTTGGAGGACCTTAACTTTCTCTCCACATGGGCCTGAATGGGCCTGAGGCACTGCAGTGAATCACACTCTAAAACTCTCTCTAAATAATGAATCTGAAATGGCACCCTATTCCTGATATAGCGCACTATTTCAGGGTTCTATTACAGAGGTATCCCTACTGGACAGAGCCAGTGGCACTGCATTGAAACTCAGTCAAACTGTGTTTAAATGATGCATGTGTTATGTTCTTCTGTACTGTACTGGTTGCAGGTTGTGATGTGATGTGATGCGATGTGGAGGCCACCAGGTTTCACTCAGTACCAGCTATAAATAATTATCATACACCCCTCTGCAGTGTGCACAGCTGTCATCAAGGCAAAGGGTGGCTACTTTGAAGAATCTCAAATATAAAATATATTTTGATTTGTTTAACACTTGGTTACTACGTGATTCCATATGTGTTATTTATAGTTTTGATGTAGAAACTAGCAAAAATAAAGAAAAACCCTGAAATTAGGTTTGTCCAAACTTTTGACTGGTACTGTACATGCACCCCCCCAGCCCCAACACACACACATACAGACCATCATTTCAAGTAGTATTTCTTATTTTCAGTAGCTGTAGAGAGGACCAGCTGTCAGCAGGCTGCCAGTCAGTAGTGTTGTTTCCTGGGAAAACCCATAACCCACCACCCATAATAAAATATGCCTTAAAAATGTTGCTGTCTCCCCAAAGAGCAACAGGAGAGGCAAAAAATATATTCACAATAGGTGTTCAAATGACTTTGGTTTGAACCTCTATGCTCTATGGGCTCTTTCTTCTTTCTTTCCTTCACCAATCTTTCTTTCTCTTTGCTTTTTCTGTTAATGCTGTTAGTTCTACCTCTTTCAGCTCTCTCTCTCTCTCTATCTCTCTCTCATCTTTATTTATTTGTAGCCCTTTTGTGTTCATGCTCTCATCACTCTCTCCCCTCCATCGACTCACTCTCTCTTCCTTTCTCACCTCACCTCTCTCTCTCCATCCATCTCTCCTAACCTAATAAGTGAGTGAATGCTGTGGCAGCAGAACACCGTTTCTCTCTCCCGCAGACTTAATGTGATGGCGGAGCTGTTTTAAATTTTCACCTCGTTCTAGGAGTTATCACATTGCCATCATTAAGTCTCACTCTTTCTCTCTTTCAGCGGCTCACTCACACGTTCCTTATCCTTTCCATTTGACACCTTTCTGATGTGACTGTGTCTCAGGATTTTTAAAAAGCTTTTCCATTTGTAGAGCAACGGTTGATTGGTATCTGGTTGTGTCAAGGGAAACGTTAGGATAATGTTAAGCCCTGTGGGTTATGTAACGTTAGATCAACGTTTGTCCACTTACGCTATCTTATCTGTTAGTTAATGGTCACCGGGTTATCTGTAATGTTAAACCAATGTTGAATCAACATTGAAACAACATTTGCCACACCAGAGTTCATCAGTGCTTATCTCCGAGCTGTGTTTTCACAGACGGTGTTTGACATTAGGGACTCTTACCTAGAGTGGGCGCAAATTAAACTGACAGAGAGAGAGGTCAGGGGGTGGGGGAGGGGGAGGAGAGAAAGGAGGGGGGAGGAGGGGGTTAAGCCCCCTACAGAAAGGGAGCACAAAGTTAATATCCCAGCTCGCCTCCAGTATTAACTAGGGTTAAACCACTATGGTCTTCTGCTTTAATGATCAACAGCCCCATAGAGAAGGTACAAGTCATCCTTATCCACTGGTCCAGCGTCAGATATTCAGACTTCGTCTTTATGGTTAAGGTATGGGGCGTGGGGTAATCTGATCCTAAATCTGTGTTTAAGGACAACTTCAAGCTCGAACACAGGCCACAACACCATTGTTACTTAAGAATGCTTTAGGGCTGGTTTGGATTAATTTGAGGGCACATTATGTCATATTTAGGTCAGCCATCTTGGATTCACTTAGTAGTCAGAAGACATTTCTGTTCCTCCGATGCCCCAGCCCCCCGACCGTGCCACTGCAGGCTTTCACAAGCTGGGAGTTGCCACATTTCTGTTTCTATATACCAGGGTCCTAAAAGCCTTAAAAGTGAAGCCACACACACACACACACACACACACACACACACACACACACACACACACACACACACACACACACACACACACACACACACACACACACACAACCCCCAAACACACACCTCCCATCTATGAACTATGCGAGGGTGTGGTTCTGTCGTGAGGTGAGCAGGTCATGTGGAGACCACTGGTATATAGAGGTTAAGGTGCAGGTTAGGGCCTCGGTGGCAACAGTGGCAGCGTCGCGGTGAAAGTTATGAGCCTGGCAACATGCACCACAGGCCCACTCTGTGATATTTAGTCTACTGGCTGCAGACTGCCATTATATTGTTTTTCAAATTGCGTTTTGGGTCTTTAAAGTGTTTAAAAAACCCTTGTCCTTTAGAACAGGAAGTTGAGGTTTGCTGATGGAAAAAACATTTTTTATACGGACGGACGTCTGCCGTCGTAAAAATCAAAAGAAGTCGGCCACATGGGAGCGTTTAACTTCTAATTAACATGGCGTAAGAATATGACTGGAATTACAGCTGCTGCCTGACACATGGTGTGTGTGTGTGTGTGTGTTTGTGTTGAATGTGTCTGTAACACATGTGTGTATTGTATGGCATGTGAGTGGGTGTCAGATCCATGTGGTAGCTCAGTTGGGAGCTTTCACTACTGTCAGAGTAGCTATGATGCATATGCTCAATGAACGCACACCCTTCACTGCTTCAGTTACCCCAATGGAGGGAGAACATTTAGTAAGACACGTGCTAAAAGTGCATTGTTGGTAATGGTCTTGTAAGTAAGCCTTTCACTTATTATTCACTGTATCACATTTTCCAGTGGGTCAGAAGTTCACATACACTAAGTTGACTGTGCCTTTAAACAGATTGGAAAATTCCAGAAAATGATGTCATGGCTTTAGAAGCTTCTGATAGGCTAATTGACATCATTTGAGTCAATTTGAGGTGTACCTCTGGATGTATTTCAAGGCCTACCTTCAAACTCAGTGCCTCTATGCTTGACATTATGGGACAATCAAAAGAAATCAGCCAAGACCTCAGAAAATAAATTGTAGACCTCCACAATCTGGTTCATCCTTGGGAGCAATTTCCAAACGCCTGAAGGTACCACGTTCATCTGTACAAACAATAGTACGCAAGTATAAACACCATGGGACCATGCAGCTGTCATACCGCTCAGGAAGGAGACGCGTTCTGTCTCCTAGAGATGAACGTACTTTGGTGCGAAAAGTGCAAATCAATCTCAGAACAACAGCAAAGGACCTTGTGAAGATGATGGAGGAAACAGGTACAAAAGTATCTATATCCACAGTAAAACGAGTCCTACATCGACATAACCTGAAAAGCCATAAAAAAAGCCAGACTACGGTTTGCAACTGCACATGGGGACAAAGATCGTACTTTTTGGAGAAAAGTCCTCTGGTCTGATGAAACAAAAATAGATTGGCCATAATGACCATCTTTATGTTTGGAGGAAAAAGGGTGAGTCTTGCAAGCCGAAGAACACCATCCCAACTGTGAAGCACGGGGGTGGCAGCATCATGTTGTGGGGGTGCTTTGCTGAAGGAGACTGGTGCACTTCACAAAATAGATGGCATCATGAGGCAGGACAATTATGTGGATATATTGAAGCAACATCTCAAGACATCAGTCAGGAAGTTAAAGCTTGGTAGCAAATGACTCTTCCAAATGGACAATGACCCCAAGCATACTGCCAAAGTTGTGGCAAAATGGCTTAAGAACAACAAAGTCAAGGTATTGGAGTGACCTTCACTAAGCCCTGACCACAATCCTATAGAAAATTTGTGGTCAGAACAGAAAAAGCGTGTGCGAGCAAGGAGACCTACAAACCTGATTCAGTTATACCAGCTCTGTCAGGAGGAATGGGCCAAAATTCACCCAACTTATTGTGGGAAGCTTGTGGAAGGCTACCCAAAACGTTTGACCCAAGTTAAACAATTTAAAGGCAATGCTACCAAATACTAATTGAGTGTATGTAAACTTCTGACCCACTGGGAATGTGATGAAAGAAATAAAAGCTGAAATAAATCATTCTCCCTACTATCATTCTGACATTTCACATTCTTAAAATAAAGTGGTGATTCTAACTGACCTAAGACAAATACTTTTTACCAGGACTAATACATTTTGATTTGAATTTGATTCGATTTATTTGGTCACACACTGCCTGAGAATATTATTTGATACAAAACACACCATGGACAACTAAAAAACATTTGAAAGGGAACCCTGTTTTATGGTGTACAAGGGCTCTGGTCAAAAGTAGTGCACTAGGGAATAGAGTGGCATTTCAGACATGCCCTCTGTCTTTACGTGACTTTTATGAAATGTCTTTCATGCTTTTCTAAAAACAGTCATCCATTGTCTCCTACGACGATCTCAACATCCGTTAGAAATGAATATATGAAAAGTGTTTGCCTGGATAAATATAGCTTTGCCTTTCGTGTTGACTGCACATTATGTCCCAGTAGGTTTGCCGTCTAAGCCGTGACATTTTCCCACAATATTGCAGTGTTAAACCAAGACTTAGGGACTTAGGGTCCTATAACTCAAGATATCACTGGATGTGTACACACACACACACACACACACACACACACACAACACACACAACACACACACCACACACACACACCACACACACACACACACCACACACGACACACACACACGTTAGTGTGTCTGGAAACATTAGAATCATAAGCCTTGTCTTCCTCTGTGTCTCCGTCTCTCCATCTCATAACCCTTGATTCCTTGTCTCTGTCTATCTGTCTTGGTACATTCTGCCTGTTTTGAGTCTGAGTCTCTGTGAGTCTCTGTCGGTTTTGTATCCTCCCTCTGTCACTCTCTCTCTTTCTCTCTCTCTCTCTCTCTCTCTCTCTCTCTCTCTCTCTCTCTCTCTCTCTCTCTCTCTCTCTCTTTCTTCTGTTTCATTCTGTTTTTCCTGTCTGCCAGACTTTCTTTGCTCCATCCCTCTCTTTTTTATTTCTCTCTTTTTCTCTCTCTCTGTTTATCTTTATTTGTGTGTCAGCTTCGGTCTTCATTGGTCTTCAAATTCTCTCTCTCCCTCTCCTTCTCTTTCTCTCTCACTCTCTCTCTCTCTCGTCGGAGTGCATGCTGGGAGTGAGTCGGGAAGCAGGAGCGATTGTGGGAGCGACTTAATTTCTCCATATTGGGTTTTGGTGTGTATAAATATATATATATTGATTAGTTGAGTTGTTTTAAGGTTATGTTGTCTCACTATGACTAAGCACGTATAGGGATGGTGGGATATTTAAGGTTGTTTCTCTCTCGAGGGCGCCACCAGCGGGAGCGGTTGGTTGTCATGGCTACTCGTGGAGGTATAGAGTTTGAAAAACTTAGTCGGCGGCATGGAGTGAAGATTCCCGCTGCGACAGGTGGAAAAATGTAGTTTAGCAATGGGAGCTATCATTGGATATGATATCATAAAATCAGCCTCAAGGATGAAGAGCGCTGTGGTAATATTCTTAGATTCTATTGAAAAGACACAGACGTCGGTATTTCCTCTTATGAATCCGGCGAAGAAAGTTGTACTTTCTAACGTGCCCCTTTCGTTGGAGAAGAAGTGTTGGAGAGAGAGTTATCTCGTCATGGACAACTTGTTTCTACAATAAAAAATGTTATTTTTGGATGCAAATTGCCTTTGCTGAAACATGTCGTATCTCATAGGAGAAGAGTTCACGTGATTTTAAAGAAGGATACTGATAAACTGAATTTCGCGTTCAGTTTCAAGATTGATGGGTTTGTTTATGTGTTCTACGCTTCTACTGAGTCAATGAAATGCTTTGGGTTTGGAAGAGAGGGACATTTGGTGCGTAATTGTCCAGAGAACGAGCTCAGAGCCCGGTAGCAGATCTAGCGCTGGTGCAGCTGAAGCACCACTGAGAAGGGATGAACAGGCTGAGGGTTCAGGAGAAGGGATGAACAGGCTGAGGGTTCAGGAGAAGGGATGAACAGGCTGAGGGTTC
>NW_019943566.1:98466-103858 GCF_002910315.2 Salvelinus sp. IW2-2015
AGGTGGGCAGATGTGGTGGGAGAAATAGGAAAGGGGAGCAATGTGGCTACGGGGGAAGTTGTGGTAGAGCAGGGAAAAGAGGGAGGGTCAGTAGGTGAGACTGCGATTGAGGTCGCTGAGGGGGTGCTGGAGAATGAAAGGGGAGTTCAAGAGGAGAGTGAAACAATGGAAATTTTACGTCAATTTCTGAATTTGACAAAAGTGAAGAAATATGTGCAGGATTATAATGTAATGGATTTTTTTCCTGAAAGTGAATTGTTTATTGAATCAGCAAAGTTTCTGATGTAAAAAATAATGGGTGGAGGTTTGACAAGCCCAGAAATTGCTAGACTAAAGAAAGTGGTCACGAGAGTGACAAGTGAGGTATTTTTATTTATTTAACCTTTATTTAACTAGGCAAGTCAGTTAAGAACAAATTCTTATTTACAATGACAGCCTAGGAACAGTGGGTTAACTGCCTTGTTCAGGGGCAGAAAGACAGATTTTTTAACCTTGTCAGCTCAGAGATTCGATCTAGCAACCTTTCGGGTTAACGTAAACTCGTACATCGCCTTGGTCCGTACAATTGCCCTTATTTTAGCGCCCCAAAAACGTAATACTTCCAGATCAACTGTAATGTCAATACCATTGTAAAGCACAATTTCTCCCCTTTCCAACAGAATCAATTACATGACCTAAACGCTGCCCGTTTCTGCATAATTCAAGCAGGCAATGAGCCCCGTCGGGTCTTTTTAAAAATAGCGGGTTGGGAAGCGAAACTAATGCGTGATAGTGAGAAGTTGTGTGGGAAAATTGCTTTTTTCACTCGATCTGTCCAACTTATCACCTTATCGCCTCTAAAATGTAAATAAAACACTATAAAGAGTTTATATAATGTGTCATTACATACCTATTTGAAGGTTTGTGTCGAATTTGAATCTGTTTTTTAGGGCGGTGCTAAAGTGATCTTAGAAGTAAACAGCGGCTTAGAGAATCATGATCGCTTGCAATGATGATGCAAAAAATGACTAGGTATCCCCCTTACCCCCGTCACTATCCATTTCTTGTTTTTAAACGCATGCTTTATGCGTGCTGTACGTTACGACATGACACGTCACGATGTAACGGAGGGCCCGTTTTTTCTACTTTTCTCCAATACTATAGAGCCATTACCATGTCGATCAACGCTTGAATAGAAACCTAGTTCACACCCCCAATTTTGAAGTCAACACAGTCGCTACAGTCCCATTAGTTTTCTAATAAAGGGAAAGGGAAGTGACGTAAGTTTTCTAACAAGAAACACATAGTAATATGGATAAGGAAGTTATGTGGCAACAGGAGTGTGGGGGGGGGGCAGTGGTGTGTAGTCATAAAAAACTCAAAAAGTGGCGGTGTGGCCGTCCTTTTCTCAAAAGATGTTTTGCCTTTGTCATATGAGGTTGAAGAGGTAGATGAGGAAGGTTATTAAAAGTTAGATATGAAAACATCCTATGTGTTTAATAAATGTATATGCCCCTGTAGTGGCAGTTGAGAGGGTATGTTTTTTAGAGACATTATCAAATACCATTGAGAAATGTAATACTGAGGATGATTTATTTCTTGCTGGGGATTTTAACTGCACAGTCAGTGATTTAGATAGAAATCACGAAGAACCTCATATAGCCTCAAGGACTTTTTTAAAACACTTTATTGTAACACATGAACTATGTGATAGTTGGCGGAGTCAAAATGGAGGTACGAGACAGTACACATGGGCACATGTGAGAGAGAACACCATCTCTCTGGACAGGTTAGACAGGTTTTATTGTTTTGAGCATCAATCTCAGGTCTGTAAATCAAGTGTGATAAAACCCCAGTGGGATGTTGTGATCATTGTTTAGTAACAGAGGGGATGGACATTAACACTGTAAACCCCAGTGGGATTTCTGATCATTGTTTAGTAACAGAGGGGATGAACATTAACACTGTAAAACCCAGTGGGATGTTCTGATCATTGTTTAGTAACAGAGGGATGGACATTAACACTGTAAAACCCCAGTGGGATGTTATGATCATTGTTTAGTAACAGAGGGGATGGACATTAACACTGTAAACCCAGTGGGATGTTCTGATCATTGTTTAGTAACAGAGGGGATGGACATTAACACTGTAAAACCCCAGTGGGATGTTCTGATCATTGTTTAGTAACAGAGGGGATGGACATTAACACTGTAAAATCCCAGTGGGATTTCTGATCATTGTTTAGTAACAGAGGGATGGACATTAACACTGTAAAACCCCAGTGGGATGTTCTGATCATTGTTTAGTAACAGAGGGATGGACATTAACACTGTAAAACCCCAGTGGGATGTTCTGATCATTGTTTAGTACAGAGGTGATGGACATTGATGAAGTAAAACCCCATGGGATGTTCTGAGCATTGTTTAGTAACAGGGGATGGACATTAACACTGTAAAACCCAGTGGATGTTCTGATCATTGTTTAGTAACAGAGGGATGGACATTAACACTGTAAAACCCCAGTGGGATGTTCTGATCATTGTTTAGTAACAGAGGTGATGGACATTGATGAAGTAAAACCCAGTGGGATGTTCTAGCATTGTTTAGTAACAGAGGGATGGACATTAACACTGTAAAACCCCAGTGGGATGTTCTGATCATTGTTTAGTAAACAGAGGTGATGGACATTGAGAAGTTAAAACCCCAGTGGATGTTCTGATCTTGTTTAGTAACAGAGGTGATGGACATAAACACTGTAAACCCCAGTGGGATGTTCTGATCATTGTTTAGTAACAGAGGGGATGGACATGAACACTGTAAAACCCCATGGATGTTCTGCTCATTGTTAGAACAGAGGGGATGGACATAACACTGTAAAACCCCAGTGGGATTTCTGATCATTGTTTAGTAACAGAGTGATGGACATTAACACTGTAAAACCCAGTGGATGTTCTGATCATTGTTTAGTAACAGAGGTGATGGACATAACACTGTAAAACCCCTGTGGGATGTTCTGATCATTGTTTAGTAACAGAGGTGATGGACATTAACACTGTAAAACCCCATTGATGTTCTGATCATTGTTTAGTAACAGAGGTGATGACATTAACACTGTAAAACCCCATTGGGATGTTCTGATCATTGTTTAGTAACAGAGGTGATGGACATTAACACTGTAAAACCCCAGTGGGATGTTCTGATCATTGTTTAGTAACAGAGGTGATGGACATTAACACTGTAAAACCCCAGTGGGATGTTCTGATCATTGTTTAGTAACAGAGGTGATGGACATATTAAGTAAACCCCAGTGGGATGTTCTGACATTGTTTAGTAACAGAGGGGATGGACATTAACACTGTAAAAACCCCAGTGGGATGTTCTGATCATGTTTAGAACAGAGGGATGGACATTAACACTGTAAAACCCATGTGGATGTTCTGATCATTGTTAGTAACAGAGGTGATGGACATTAACACTGTAAAACCCCAGTGGATGTTCTGATCATGTTTAGTAACAGAGGTGATGACATTGATGAAGTAAAACCCCAGTGGATTTCTGAGCATTTGTTTAACAGAGGGATGGACATTAACACTGTAAAACCCCAGTGGGATGTTCTGATCATTGTTTAGTAACAGAGGGGATGACATTAACACTGTAAAACCCCAGTGGGATGTTCTGATCATTTTTAGTAACAGAGGGGAGGACAATTAACACTGTTAAAACCCCAGTGGATGTTCTGATCATTGTTTAGTAACAGAGGTATGGACATTAACACTGTAACCCCAGTGGGATGTTCTGATCATTGTTTAGTAACAGAGGTGATGGACAATTGATAAGTAAAACCCCAGTGGGATGTTCTGAGATTGTTTAGTAACAGAGGGATGGACATTAACACTGTAAAACCCCAGTGGGATGTTCTGATCATTGTTTAGTAACAGAGGTGATGACATTAACACTGTAAAACCCCAGTGGGATGTTCTGATCATTGTTTAGTAACAGAGGTGATGGACATAAACACTGTAAAACCCCAGTGGGATGTTCTGATCATTGTTTAGTAACAGAGGGTGACATTAACAACTGTAAAACCCCAGTGGGATGTTCTGCTCATTGTTTAGTAACAGAGGTGATGGACATTAACACTGTAAAATCCCATTGAATGTTCTGATCATTGTTTAGTAACAGAGGTGATGGAAATTAACACTGTAAAACCCCAGTGGGATGGTCTGATCATTGTTTAGTAACAGAGGTGATGGACAATGATGAAGTAAAACCTAAAAGTGCGTGCTGGCATTTTAATATAACTTGATTGAGTGATGCTCACTTCAGGAAATGTTTTAGTTTTTTCTGGGAGAGGTGGAGGTCTGAAAAGGACAGTGTTGTATCTCTTCAACAGTGGTGGGATATAGGGACACTCCAGATTCAACAATTCTGTAATCAATACACAACGAATGTCACCAGAGATATCACCAGATCAATGAACGCTCTAGAGTCTGAAATAGTGGACCTCCTGACGTTAGTTGAGACCACAGGAGATCGAGGCCACATTCAGGTACTCAAGAGGAAAACAGCTGCCTTGGCAGACCTGCTGGGTATCAGAGGACAGGGGGCGTTGGCAGACCTGCTGGGTATCAGAGCACAGGGGGCGTTGGCAGACCTGCTGGGTATCAGAGGACAGGGGGCGTTGGCAGACCTGCTGGGTATCAGAGCACAGGGGGCATTGATGAGAAGTAAGTTTCAGGGAATCTCTGAAATGGATGCCTCATCCAAATTTTGCTTTGGTTTAGAGAAAAAGTATAGACAAAGAATAATTATTCATTGCCTCAAATCAGCTGTTGGACAGGAGCTCGCTAGCACAAGTGAAATTAGAAAGAGGGCAGTGGAGTTCTATGCTGAGCTCTACAAGTGTGAGTATCAAGAGGATCAAACAGTGACACAGCAGTTTCTTTCCGTTTTTTCCCCACAGGTGGCTGCAGAAGCTCAGGTTGAACTAGAGCAACCATTGTTTTTGCAGGAGCTATACACTGCATTAAAAGGCATGGACAATGGGAAGGGCACCGGGCATCCACTGGGCTTCTCTGCCTCTAACCCTATTACAGGGGCTGAGTCACTGGCTTACTGGTGCTCCTCCATGCCGTCCCTAGGAGGGGTGTGTCACTCGAGTGGGTTAAGTCACTGACGTGATCTTCCTGTCTGGGTTGGCGCCCCCCCTTGGGTTGTGCCGTGGCGAAGATCTTTGTGGGCTATACTCGGCCTTGTCTCAGGATGGTAAGTTGGTGGTTGAAGATATCCCTCTAGTGGTGTGGGTGCTGTGCTTTGGCAAAGTGTGTGGGGTTATATCCTTCCTGTTTGGCCCTGTCCGGGGGTATCATCGGATGGGGCCACAGTGTCTCCTGACCCCTCCTGTCTCAGCCTCC
>NW_019943566.1:104678-108624 GCF_002910315.2 Salvelinus sp. IW2-2015
TGCTGTTTGGGGTTTTAGGCTGGGTTTCTGTACAGCACTTTGAGATATCAGCTGATGTAAGAAGGGCTATATAAATACATTTGATTTTGATTTGATTGATGGGCTTCCTGTTTACTTTTTTAAAGTATTTTTGGGCTATGTTGGGAGAGGATTGGCTAGCAGTAGTTAACGATAGTTTGACCGGAGGGTTACTACCACTAAGCTGCAGAAGGGCTGTCCTCACCTTACTGCCAGAAAAGGGTGACCCTATGGAGGTGAAGAACTGGAGGCCGGTGGCCTTAATGTGCACTGATTATAAGATCCTGTCCAAGGCTTTGTCCACCAGGCTGAGGGAGATGATGGGGCAAATCATACAGACCAGTCCTACTGTGTTCCCGGCAGGCAGATAGGGGATAACATTCCCCTGATTCTGGATGTTCTGGACGTCTCTAGGGCTGTTGGGTTGGATGCTGGTCTAATTTCAATTGATCAGGAAAAGGTGTGTTCGTTGTCTGGAAGGTTGTATGTCATCACTATAGAGCCACTACTAGTCACATTGAAGGGGTGAACCTTCCAGAGGATATTCCTACTATTCGTCTCTCAGCATTTGCTGATTATGTAGTTATTTTGGTGAAAAATCAAGCGGAGGTGGATAGTTTGAGTCTCATAGTTGATCGGTTTAAGGGAATATCCTCTGCAAAAGGTAAATTGGAAAAAAAGTTGTGCTTTACAGATTGGGAAATGGTCTGGAGGGATCATGGCTTTGCCAGGGGGGTTGGAATGGTGTAAGGGAGGTTTCAAGTATCTCGGAGTGTACCTAGGGGATGAGGGGACAATGGAACAAAAATTGGAATGGGGTGGTTGAAATGATGGAAGGGATGATGAGGAGATGGCGTTGGCTGTTATCTAGAATGTCATACAGGGGGCCACTATTATTGTTAATAATGTGGTTGATTTTGCACTGCGGCATCGGTTGTCATGTTTAGAGCCACCATCTGTCTTTCTGGCCAAGATACAGGCAATTATTGTCGATTTTTGGGGGGATAAATATCCAGAAAGTGTTTTGTATTTGTCAAATAGAGGAGGGGGGACAAGGTCTTGTACATCTTGCTAGTAGGGCTGCTGCTGTACGGTTTCAGTTTATTCAAAGGTTGCTTTATGGACCGAAAAATGTGGTGTGGAGAGGAGTGGCAGGTCAGGTATTACAGAAGGTAGGGTGATTAGATTTAAAGAAGGCTTTATTTTTGGGTGATAGTATCCAGATTTCTAGTGATGGAGTACCTCCGTTTTACAGAGGCCTTCTTAGAGTTTGGAGTATAATGAAGGTGTCCAGACACACTAAGGCTGAGTCAGTGCATTGGCTGCTGGAGGAACCTCTGGTGTTTGGGGCAAGACTGGATTGTCTCCAAGATGTTGGTGAAGGACAAAATCATCACCCTACGGAAGTTAATGGACATGGCTGGGCCCACATTAATGGATGGAGGACAGGTGGCTGAACATTTGGGGATTGAGGTCAGAAAGGATTGTCGGACAACTGCTGGGAAGTTGCAGGACGGCTCTGTCAGCAGAAGAGTGGATTATGCTCAAGAGTTAGTACAATAAGGCACAAGATGAAAACGCCCAATTTCCCAGACTAGGGATTACACCCAATATCCCAGAGTCAAACAGAAAGGCTTTAGTAGTGGATTTGAGAGGGTTGGAAGAGGTGGGTTTGGATGAGGTGAAAGGGAAGGAGTTATATAGGGGGCGTGTCAATTTTTAAAATAAAGATACATTGAAAAATGGAAAAGACACTCCTTGGAGGGTAAACTGGGCCTTGATGACAAGGTAAAGCCAGCATGGAGAGCACTGAACAAGCCACCGTTACAAAAGGGGACTGGTGATATGCAATGGAGGGTGTTCCATGGCATCATTGCAGTTAATGCTTTTGTATCTGTCATTAACTCAGATGTTGGAGATGGATGTCCTTTTTGTAATGTAAGAGAAAAAAATCACTATTTTAAGTTTGAAATACTAGAGTCTTTGTTTACAGCTGTACGGGAGATTTTCAATAACACTGTTTTTATTATGGGGTTTCAATATAGTAAGCTACAGAACAGAAAATGTCAACTGTTACATTTTAATTTGGGTCAAGCTAAAATGTCAATTTCTCTGAGTAGGAAAAATAAGACAGATAAGGGACATAGTAAGGATGTAAGATGTGTTTTTAAGGGATTAGTAAAAGAGAGAATACGAGTGGATTTTGAGTTCTTCTCGGCTGTAATAGACCTCCCATTGTTTGAGGAGAAGTGGACTTATGAAGGAGCGGTATGTTTTGCGGAGGAGGGAAAACAATTCTTTGTTGACGTAATAAGTTGAATGTAAATAATGTTTTATTTAATGTATTCATTTTTTTATATGTTTATTTAAGAAGGACACATTTGTTGTGTAATTTCTGAAAGGCAGTGTGCCAATATTTGTGTTAATACTTTAGTTTAAAATAAAGGTTTTATAAAAACTCAACTCTCTCTATCTCTTTCTTTCTCTCTCTCTCACTATCTCTTTATTTTTCTCTCTCTCTCTCGCTCTCTCTCGCTCTCTCTTTCACTCTCTCTCTCTGTATGTCTCAGTATGTACGCACACACACACGTGCGCGCACACACACACACACAAACAGCACAAACACACATATATGTGTGTGTGTATTTAATACATACCGTGACTTTTGTGAAAAAGCTTTCAGGAAAAAAGCAACAGTGTTTGTTCAATCTGGCAGAAACACACAATAGCAGAGGGAGGGATGGAAGGATAGGGGAGGAAGGGAGAAGAAAAGAGAAAAGATGAATCTGCACTTTATCTCCCTTTCAATTGCCCCTCTTTCTCCATCTCTTTCTCTCACACCATGCAGTCAATGAGCATTCAAATACACCACACAGAGGCTATCTTCTTGCGCTCTCTCACTTTCTCTCTCTCTCTCTCTCTCTCTCTCTCTCTCTCTCTCTCTCTCTCTCTCTTCTCTTCAATCTCGTTCTTCTCTCTTCTCTCTCTCTCTGGCATATCTGTTGTGTATATTGGGTTCTGTGGTTTTCAGAGTGCTTGTCAGATTGTGTGTCTCTACAATGTATGTGTGTAACTCGGTTCGTGTGTCAGTTTGTGAGTGTGTGTCTGTGTGTGTATCGGTGTTGTGTGTTTCGACGTTCTGTTTGTGTGTGTTTTTTTCTGTGTGTATCGGCGTTGTGTGTTTTGGTATTAATATGAAAGAGAAACAGCTGGTGACGCTAATTCCCGTCCCTCTCCGTCCCTCCCACATCCTCAGGTCTACACTGCTCAGTGAGCTGACTACTGTACACACACTCCTCTCCTCCTCCGCATCTCCTCCTCATCTGTTCTTCTGTTCTTCTCTTCCTCCAGGCAGAGTGAGAGGGAGCGTAGGGAAGGGAAAAGAGAGAGAGTGCATAGGGAGGGGAAGAGACAGAAAGAGAGCGGAAGAGAGCGAGAGAGAGAGCTCGTAGAGATGGGAAAAGAGAGAGAGAGTAGGGAGGGGGAGTGAAAGAGAGAGAGAGAGTAGGGAGGGGGAGTGAGAGAGAGAGAGTGTGTAGGAAGGGGAAAAGAGAGAGAAAGAGAGAGAGAGTAGGGAGGGGAAACGTGAGAGAGAGCGGCAGAGAGCAAGAGAGAGAGAGAGAGAGCTGTACCAGCCCCCCTGCATCTCCAGAAAGAGCAGCGTTGAGCCCAACTAGTTCAATAAGCAGAGTGTACCCAACTAATTACAGCTGCAAGCCACACCACGCAGGAGTGTTAATATCACGCTCTGCATCACCGTGTGTGTGTGTGTGTGGGCTTGCATGTGTGTTCATGAACATTTGTTTAAGAGAGTTTGAGCCTCTTAGCAACCAGAAGCCAGCGACCAAATCCATCCAAACACCAGACACACACACAGACACAAACAGACACACACACAGACACAAACAGACACACACACAGACACACA
>NW_019943566.1:109185-112829 GCF_002910315.2 Salvelinus sp. IW2-2015
CACACACACACACACACACACACACACACACACAGGTACTACTATGTGCAGTGGGGCGGCCCCGCCATGCCCTGCAGTGTGTGAGCTGCTGCCAGCCTGTCGTGGAGTGGACACAGCATGTTCTGAGTTCCGCGCCTTTTCTTAAAAATAAAAAAACGCCACTCAACGCATATTCAGAGGAATTAAAAGCAGCTGGCGGGTTCTCTCTATCTATCTCGCTCTTCCTCTTTCTCTCTCTCTCTGGTTCTTTGTGTATCTCTGGCCTTTCTCTCTCCTTCCCTCTTCCTCAAAACCATGAGATCTCTGTCACAGAGGAAGCACGTACACAGGGCTCTTTTCCCATATCTTCTCTCATTCTACCGTAGCTTTTGCCTGGTTTCTCTCATTTCATTATTGGGTTCAGACTGCCTTTATTATGTCTCAATAATAACAATAGCTACAGTGACTAACTGATAACTGACTAACTCCAGGCCATCAGACTGTTAAACAGTCACCACTAGCTGGCCCCTGCCCAGTACCCTGTCCTGAAATTAGGCCGTCATTGTAAATACGAATTTGTTCTTAACTGACTTGCCTAGTTAAATAAAGGATAAATAAATAAAAAACATTAGGAACACCTGCTCTTTCCATGTCATAGACTGACCAGGTGAAAGCTTTGATCCCTTATTGATGTCAGTTGTCAAATCCACTTCAATCAGTGTAGATGAAGGGGAGGAGACAGGTAAAAAAAAACTAATCTAAGCCATGAGACAATTGAGACATGGATTGTGTATGTGTGCCATTCAGAGAGTGGATGGGCAAGACAAAATATTTAAGTGTCTTTGAACGAGGTATGGGTAGGTGCCAGGCGCACCGGTTTGAGTGTGTCAAGAACTGCAACGCTGCTGGGTTTTTCACACTCAACAGTTTCCTGTGTGTATCAAGAATGGTCTACTACCCAAAGGACATCCAGCCAACTTGTCACAACTGTGGGAAGAATTGGAGTCAGCATGGGCCAGCATCCCTGTGGAACACTAGTGCTCTAGTGCTGTACATATCATTCCTAGCAGATCAAGTGCTGTACATATCATTCCTAGTAGATCTAGTGCTGTACATATAAATCCTAGTAGATCTAGTGCTGTACATATCATTCCTAGTAGATCTAGTGCTGTACATATCATTCGTCTATACATTACTACACTATTGATACAGTATCAACTGTCTATAATATCTACACTATTATCATATTACATGTCTAACTATCTAACATGTCTCCACATACTATAGATATTCTATAACTGTCTATACAGATATCTACATTATCTATACATATACGTTACATCTGTCTATGACATATCTAACTACTATCATATCACTATCTAACTAACGGTCTTACATTTCCTATATACATCTAATTCTAACACTCGTCTTACATATACCTTAACCACTATTAACTCTCCATACATGTTACTGTTTACATATTACATTCAGATATCTCACTTATACTATATGCTACATATCTATACATCATCTATCATGTTATACATCTACCTACTTCTATACATATCTACACTATCTATCATATAACTTCTATAAACACTTCTACTTTATGTCTATACATATCTACACTTCTCTTACTTCTACCTTTATAAATATCTACATGTTCTATAACATATCTACAGTCTGTCTATACATATCATATCTAATACTATAACTTCTACCACATGTCTAACTACTACTATCATCTACACTGTCTATACATATTACACTATCTATACATATTCACTGTCTTATAATACTCTACTATATCATAACAGTTATAACTATCTAACACTTCCATCGTATAACTATCATTACACTATGTTTATACCTATCTACACTGTTCTATCATACTACACTATATATAATGTCTACCTGTTAGTACATATTCACTCTATCTTTAGCATGATGCTAATACATGTCATCTATCACTGTCTACTACAATTACACTATTATACATATCTAAACTGTCTTCTACTACCTATCTATACATCTCACCTGTCTATACTATCTAATGTTATACATATCTACGACATCTATACTTCAAACTATCTATCATACTACTGTCTATATATATTATCTACACTATCTCTACTATCTATACATATCTTACATTGTACCTATCTCATATTACTACATCTTCTACTGTTTCATATCTAATTCATATCTATATCTATACATATCTACACTGGATGAATTTACAACTGATCTACTAGGATGAAATGTAACAGTGATATGTACAGCACTAGAACTACCAGGAATGATTATATAAGCACTATCATCTACTAGGAATGATATGTACAGCACTAGATCACTAGGAATGATATGTACAGCACTAGATCTACTAGGAATTGATATGTACAGCACTACATCTACTAGGAATGATATGTACAGCACTACATCTACTGGATGATAGTACAGCATACATCTACTAGGAATGATTGTCAGCACTACATTTAGAATGATATGTAAGCATAACTACTAGAATTATATGTAAGCCTACATCTACTAGGAATGATATGTACAGCACTAGATTACTAGGAATGATATGTACAGCATACATTACTACAGGAATGATATGTAAAGCACTAATCTACTAGGATGATATGTATAGCACTAGATTACTTATTAATGATATGTACAGCAGCACATACTACTAGGATGATATGTACAGCACTACTCTACTAGGAATTGATATGTACAGCACTACATTACTAGGAAGATATGTACAGCACTAGATCTATAGGATGATATGTCAATCATAGTCTACTAGGAATGATAGTACAGACTAGATTCAGGAATTGGATGTGTACAGCTTAGATCTACTAGGAATGATAAGTACAGCACTAGAATACTAGGAATGATATGTACAGCACTAGATTACTAGGCAATGATATGTACAGCTCTAGATCTACTACGAATGATATGTACAGCACTAGCTATATAGGAATGATATGTACAGCACTAGTATACTATTAATGATATGTACAGCACTAGATTACTAGAATGATATGTACAGACTAGATATACTATAATGATCTGTAAGCTAGATCTACTAGGAATGATACGTACAGCACTACATTCTAGGATGATATGTACAGCACTACATACTAGGAATGATATGTACAGCACTACATCTACTAGGAATTATATGTAAGAACTACATCTATCAGGAATGATATGTACAGCACTAGATCTACATAGGAATGATATGTACAGCCATCTACTATACTGGAATGAATGTACAGCATACATCTACTAGGAATTATATGTACAGCACTAATCTACTAGGAATGATATGTACAGCACTAGATCTACTAGGAATGATATGTACATCACTAGATCTACTAGGAATGATATGTACAGCACTGATCTATAGGAATGATATGTAGCTCTGATCTATAGGATGATAGTACGCCACTAGAATACTAGGATGATATGTACAGCACTAGATCTACTAGGAATGATATGTACAGCTTAGATCTACTAGGAATGATAAGTACAGCACTAGATTACTAGGAATGATATGTACAGCACTAGATATCACTATTAATGATCATGTACAGCACTAGTCTCCTAGGAATGATTGTAGAACTAGATATATATTAATGATGTGGTAAGACTAG
>NW_019943566.1:115886-120835 GCF_002910315.2 Salvelinus sp. IW2-2015
GATATGTACAGCAGCACTAGATCTACTAGGAATGATATGTACAGCACTAAATCTACTAGAATGATATTACAGCACTAGATCTACAGAATGATATGTACAGCACTAGCATCTACTAGGAATGATATGTACAGCAGAACTACTAGGAATGATAGTACAGCACTAATCTACTAGAAGATACGTACAGCACTACATTACTAGAATGATATGTACAGCACTCACTAGAATGTATGTCGACTAGAATACTAGAATCAGCTAGCCTAATCACTAGGAATGATAGTACAGCACTACATCTACAGGAATGATATGTACAGCACTAATTACTAGGAATGATATGTACAGCACTACATCTCTACTAGGAATTGATGTACAGCACTACATCTACTAGGAATGATATGTACTAGCACTAATCTACTAGGAATGATATGTACAACACTACATCTACTAGGAATGAATATGTACAGCACTACAATCTACTAGGAATTATAGTACAGCACACATCACGAGGAATATATGTACAGCACTAATCTACTAGGAATGATATGTACATCACTAGATCTATAGGATGATAGTACAGCACTAGATCTACTAGGAATGATATGTACAGCTCTAGATCTACTAGAATGATAAGTACAGCACTAGAACTGACTAGAATAATATGTACAGCACTAGATCTACTTGAGGAATGATATGTACAGCTCTAGATCTACTAGGAAGATAAGTACACACTAAGTATACTAGGAATGATATGTACAGCACTAGATATACTATTAATGATATGTACAGCACTAGCATCTACTATGAGAATGATATGCTACAGCACGTAGAATATTACTATTAATGATGTGTACAGCCACTAGATCTACTAGGAATGATATGTACAGCTCACATTAGAACTAATAGAGAGAATGATATGGGTACAGCACTAGATATACTATTAATGATAGTGACAGCACTAGATCTACTAGGAATGATATGTACAGCACTACATCTACAGAATTGAATGTACACATTAGATATACTATTAATGATATGACAGCACTATAACTAACTAGGAATGATATGTACAGCACTAGATCTACTAGGAATGATAGTACAGCACTAGATCTACTAGGAATGATATGTACAGCACTAGGATCTACTAGGAATGATAAGTACAGCCACTAGAACTACTAGGAATGATATGTACAGCACTAGATCTACTAGAATGATATGTAAGCACTAGATCTACTAGGAATGATATGTACAGCACTAGATCTACTAGGATGATATGTACAGCACTACATCTACTAGGAATGATAATGTACAGCATAGATCTACTAGGAATGATATGTACAAGCACTAGATCTACTAGAATGATAAGTACAGCACTAATCTATAGGAATGATATGTACAGCACTAGATCTACTAGGAATGATATGTACAGCACTAGATCTACTAGGATTATATGTACAGCACTACATCACTAGGAATGATAGTACAGCACTACATCTACTAGAATGATATGATTATGCACTAGATCTACTATTAATGATATGTACAGCACTACATCTACAAGATGTAGTACAGCACTACATCTACTAGGAATTATATGTACAGCACTACATCTACTAGAATGATATGTACAGCACTAGATCTACTAGAATGATATGTACATCACTAGATCTACTAGGAATGATAGTACAGCACTAGACACAGAATGATATGTACAGCTCTAATCTACTAGGAAGATAAGTACAGCACTAGAACTACTAGAGATATTATGTACAGCACTAGATCTACTAGGAATGATATGTACAGCTCTAGATTACTAGGAATGATAAGTTACAGCACTAGAATTACTAGAAGATATGTACACATAATATTAATTAAATGACAGCCACTATACTACTAGGAATGATATGTACAGCACTAGATATACTATAATGATGTGTACAGCACTAGATCTACTAGGAATGATATGTTACAGCACTAGACTAATAGGAATGATATGTACAGCACTGATTTACTATAATGATATGTACAGCACTAGAATACTATTAATGATATGTACAGCATATAACTACTAGGAATGATATGTACAGACTAGATCTACTAGGAATGATAGTACAGCACTAGACTTACTAGGAATGATATGTACAGCACTAGATCTACTAGAAATGATAAGTACAGCACTAGAACTACTAGGAATGATATGTACAGCACTAGATCTACTAGGAATTGATAGTAAAAACAACACTAGATCTACTAGGGAATGATATGTAACAGCACTAGATCTACTAGGGATTATATGTAACAGCACTAGATCTACTAGGAATGATATGTACAGCACTAGATCTACTAGGAATTATAAGTACAGCCACTAGATCTACTAGGAATGATATGCTACAGCACTAGATACTACTGGATATGTCTACACTAGATGATGTACAGCCTAATCTACTGATGATAGTAGCACTAATTATAGGATAAGTACAAGGCACTAGACACTAGGAATGATATGTACAGCACTAGATCTACAATTAGCTTAGATATAGAAATGTACAGCACTAATGACTGCTTACTAGTACAATTAGATCATTACAGCAGTCTACTAGGATGATATTACAGCACTGATCATAGGAATGATATGTACAGCACTAGAATCTACATAAAGTGTAGATATGTATAGATAGTGTAGATATGTATAGACAGTGTAGATATGTATAGACAGTGTAGATATGTATAGACAGTGTAGATATGTATAGATTGCATATGGTTACTGTTCCAGTGTTATTTTTGTTGCTCTTGGATTCGTCTTGATTTCTTGTTGTTCATTCTGTTACTACATCATTAGGAGCTAGTAACATAAGCTTTTCGCTGCACCCGCTATAACATCTGGCAAACTGTGTACGTGACCAATCAACTTTAATTTGATAACAGTATTGTAGTGGTGTGTGCATCTGAGGCTACTGTCCAGATCAGTCTCTGCTCCCCACCATCAGTTGAATAAATGTACCCCCACACACTGATCCAAGATGGATCAGTTTCCATTATTCCCCCTAATGCTTCTGTTTAAAATCGAGGAAGGGATAAACTGATCTTAAATCTGTGCCTAAGGGGCCATCATCCCTGGCTCATCGCCAGGCAGCTTGTCATCCTCCTCTGGTGGTCGATGGCGGTACTACACCAGGCACTTGTTGACTATAGATAGCTCATCCAGTGGTTGTCGTTGGTTAATTATTTATATATTTGCACATTGATTTCTCCCTCAGCTTGATGCTTGGCTAATCCACAGTGACAGTCTGTCTCAGTCTGATGGATGTGACAGAGTCGGTAAGCACATCCAGAGCAGAATAAATATGATGTGAACCAGCGAGCAGCAGCTCCAGGTCTTAGTGTGAGACCTATGGACAAAGCATGGGACAAGACAGCCGTGTAATTATGTGTCGATACAAAGGAGTGTGCTGGATACACAAAGTAAATCTGGACTAAAGAGTGTGGAGATTGGAGTGTGGAGATTGATAGCATGCCATGTTGATGCGTCTCTATCCCTCCCCATCTCACGGCCCCCTGTGGGTAGAGCTATCTGCCTGCCTGTTTTTGCTAGGTACCACGCTGGGTGAGATGTACAGCTCTGTGTGGGTAGGAGAGAGAGAGAAAGACTTTTGTCTTCCTTTAATACACAGAAAAAAACACAGCCCCCCCTCCCTAAAAATGCACCAAATTCCACACAATCACAAACCAGTACAATACACTTCACCCTCCCGCTCCACATTACAACAGTACATCCAACCCCTCCTCGCCAGCCATACAGACAGCCCCCGGAACCCCCATACCTCCTGAAACATCTCCACACTGTTGATCATTTTATTGAACTCAACTTTTCCCTGCTGGAATACCTCGGCCTCATCACAAACATACCCACAGAGAAGGACCCCCACGACCTCACACACAGAGAGTCCAACAGCAAACCCCTGCCACTGATGCCCCTTCACTCACGCTAAGCTCCTGATGTGCCTAACCTTGACACTGAGGATGTGGACCTCCTCAAACTCCCCCAGGCCCTGGTCTCATCTGCAGTGGTGGAAAATTAATGGTGGCCTCGAGAAAGAAGAGAGAGAGAGAGAGAGAGAGAGAGAGAGAGGAGAGAGAGGAGGAGAGAGAGAGAGAGAGAGAGAGAGAAATAGTCTGTCTAAAAAGAGTCCTATATTCCCTAGTCAGATAAGGGCGTCGTTGCACTGACAGGGGAGAGAAGGGGAGATGGGGAGCGGGGGTGGAGGGAGGAGAGATACGATGTGGTAGGATCGAGATATGAAAGAGGAGGGTGAGGAAAAAGAACAGTGGGGATGTGGAGATAGAGGAGATGAGGGTAAGATGCTGAAGGAAACGGAGGAAGAGCGACCAGAAAAGAGAGAGATAGTGTGATGATGTGAACGTGAGTGTGAGCGGAGAGGGGGTTGGTAGAGAGAGTGGGTGAACTATAGTTGAGAGGAGACAGGAGAGAGACTTGTAGGAAGTGGAGAGATGGCGAGAAGATAGAGATGGAGGAAGGATGGGGGAAGATTGGAATGTACGAGGAGCATTATCTAATGGTGCCTATAAAGCCAATTCAATGGATTTTAATGCCCAAAAAGTATAGTGACATTTTCTTAACGTCTTGTCTTTTGTTGTCATTTTATAGACAATTCATGATGGAAAGTGTGAGTGGTGCTTTTTATGTGCCTTTTGTACATTTAGTGTCGCTTGCTGTGTGCGTTTCTTTCAGTGTTTTGGTGTGTGTGTGTGGGGGGGGGGGGGAGTCATTTTTTACTGTCATAGCTCTCAGGTTTATGGCCCATATGTGTATGTTGGTAGCTGCAACACCGGCTGTCATGAGCATCAACTGATCTTAGGGCTACACACATACACAGACAACACAGACACACACACACACACACACCACACAACACAACACCAACCACACACACACA
>NW_019943567.1:0-2268 GCF_002910315.2 Salvelinus sp. IW2-2015
TGAGTTAGCTTCGATAGACTTGTCACTCTCAAAGATAGCGCGACATGTTTCAGCAGTTTTGCTACTATTCTTCATGTAACCACGTTTTTATGTTGGCTAAATCTATGCACATTTTCGGATACAAAACTAATATATGTCTGTTGAATATGATGTTACCCATGGAGTGTATCGAAGATCTCCTGAGAAAAAAGGTTAGTGAAAAAATTAGATAATTTTGCGTGATCATAACGTATCGCTGCCCGTTGCCTTGGATTTCTGCTGGCTAACGTCTTGCAATGTGGTATTGCTAACTATAACAGATTTATTGTGTCTTTTTTCGCGTAAAACGCTTAGAAAAGCTGAAATTATTGTCTTGAATTCACCCAAGATCTGGTCTTCCATTGCTAGGGCTTTGTCTCATTTATGAACATGTCTTCATGGAGTAACATTGGTAATACACGTTCGCCTCATTGTAATTTATTCTAGTCGAGTTGGGATTGGTGGGTGCAATTGAAACTATGCTTTCTAATGAAATATCGCGAATTTCTAAACAAAATCCTATACAATAAATATAGTCTATCAGGACTGCATCTGAGATGGAGGTTTCTCTTGGTTTTAGGCTGATCACATCTTTATTGGCCGAAATTGGTGCATAGCTACCGGGGAGAGAAAAAATCGCCGTGGACAAGAAAAATTGTGTCTCCCTTTGTTAACAGTGGTTAGCTAATAGATTTAATATTGTCTTCCCTGTAAAAACGATTTTTAAATCAGAAATGATTGCTGGATTCACAAAGAAGTGGATCTTCATTGTTCTTGACTTGTGATTGAATGATATTTAGATGTACTATTTACGTGTGAGCTATGCTAGCTATGCTATTCAGCTTTTTTACTGGTGGGGGGTGGGGGGTGCTCCCGGATCCGGGTTTCTGACTCGGTAGAAGTTAATGATTGCTGTTTAACAGTCTGGCCTTGCGATAGAAGCTGTTTTTCAGTCTCTCGGTCCCAGCTTTGACGCACCTGTACTGACCTCGCCTTCTGGATGATAGCGGGGTGAACAGGTAGTGGCTCGGGTGGTTGTTGTCCTTGATGATCTTTWTGGCCTTCCTGTGACATCGGGTGCTGTAGGTCTCATGGAGGGCAGGTAGTTTGCCCCCGGTGATGCGTTGTGCAGACCGCACCACCCTCTGGAGAGCCTTGCGGTTGAGGGCGTTGCMGTTGCCGTACCAGGCGGTGATACAGCCCGACAGGATGCTCTCTATTGTGCATCTATAAAAGTTTGTCAGGGTTTTGGGTGACAAACCAAATTTCTTCAGCCTCCTGAGGTTGAAGAGGCACTGTTGCGCCTTCTTTACCACACTGTCTGTGTGGGTGGACCATTTCAGTTTGTCTGTGATGTGAACGCCAGGGAACTTAAAATGTTACACCTTCTCCACTCCTGTCCCTTCGATATGGATAGGGGGGTGCTCCCTTTGCTCCACGATCATCTCCTTTGTTTTGTTGACGTTGAGTGAGAGGTTATTTTCCTGACACCACGCTCCGAGTGCCCTCACCTCCTCCCTGTAGGCTCGTCATTGTTGGTAATCAAGCCTACCACTGTTGTGTCGTCTGCAAACTTGATGATTGAGTTTGGAGGTGTGCATGGCCACGCAGTCGTGGGTGAAAAAGGAGTACAGGAGGGGGCTGAGCACCCACCCTTGTGGGGCCCCAGTGTTGAGGGTCAGCGAAGTAGAGATGTTGTTTCCTACCTTCACCACCTGGGGGCGGCCTGTCAGAATGTCCAGGACCCAATTGCACAGGGCGGGGATGAGTCCCAGGGCCTCCAGATTGAAGATGTGCTTGGAGGGTACTATGGTGTTGAATGCTGAGCTCTAGTCAATGAACAGCATTATTACGTAGGTATTCCTTTAGTCCAGATGGGATAGGGCAGTGTGCAGTGTGATGTCGATTGCGTAATCTGTGGACCTGTTGGGGTGGTGTACAAACTGAAGTGGGTCTAGGGTGGCCGGTAAGGTGGAGGTGATATGATCCTTGACTAGTCTCTCTATTCACTTCATGATGACAGAAGTGAGTGCTACGGGGCGGTAGTCATTTAGTTCAGTTATCTTTGCCTTCTTGGGTACAGGAACAACGGTGACCATCTTGAAGCATGTGGGGACAACAGACTGGGATTGAATATGTCCGTAAACACACCAGCCAGCTGGTCTGCGCATGCTCTGAGGACGCGGCTAGGGATGCCGTCTGGGCCAGCAGCCTTCCGAGGGTTAACACGTTTAAATGTTTTACTCACGT
>NW_019943567.1:7224-9650 GCF_002910315.2 Salvelinus sp. IW2-2015
AGAAGGACTTGAGTTCCTGTATGTTGTTATGATTACATCATGAGTCGTTAATCATGAAGCATATACCCCCGCCCTTCCTCTTCCCAGAGAGGTGTTTATCTCTGTTGGCGTGATGCATGGAGAAGCCCAGTGGCTGAACCGATTCCGACAACATATCCAGAGAGAGCCATGTTTCCGTGAAACAGAGAATGTTACAATCTCTGATGTCTCTCTGGAAGGAAACCCTTGCTCGAATTTCGTCTACCTCAAATCAAATCAAATTTTATTGGTCACATGCAGATGTTAATGCGAGTGTAGCGAAATGCTTGTGCTTCTAGTTCCGACCATGCAGTAATATCTAACAAGTAATCTAATAATTTCACAACTACCTTTTACATACAAGTATAAAGGAATACCGTCTACCTTGTTGTCTAGAAACTAGACATTGACGAGTAGTATACTCGGGAGCGAGTATACTACTACGCCAATACCCCTCCACAACCCTCAGCACAGACACATCCATTTACCGCCCTATGTGACTCCCAATCACGGCCAGATGTGATACAGCCTCGATACAGCCTCGAACCAGGGACTGTAGGGTACTGAGATGCAGTGTCTTAGACCGCTGCGCCACTCGGGAGCCCTGGTTTGCACTATCAGGGATCCTTGGGACATCCCTACCCCCATTGAAGTAGATATTCAAAATGGTAAAGGTTAGGTTTAGGGTTAGACAGGGGTTATGTTTAGGGTAGGGGTTAAGGTTAGGTTTAGGGTTAGACAGGGGTTATGTTTAGGGTAGGGGTTAAGGTTAGGTTTAGGGCATGATTGTCCCAAGGATTCCGGATAGCACTGACCCTGAAAATATAGTCCATACCATTGGCTGAGTTGATAACCCGTGAACCTACAGTAGGAACAATGCAGCTGGTGAACAAGGAAGTTTACAATGTTAACATGTTCAAAATCCTTCTGTCTCTCCTCCGTTCCTTCCCTCTGATCTGACTGGTTACCATGGGAATAATAAATGCAGGTAGCTCGGAGAGAGAAAGTGTCTGCGAAGAAGCAAGAGGGGTAGGACATCAAGGGGTGTGTGTGTGTGTGTGTGTGTGTGTGTGTGTGTGTGTGTGTGTGTGTGTGTGTGTGTGTGNTATATATATATATACAGTACGTTGAATCTCACCTGGGGACGTTGGTCAAGTAAGTGAGCACGTTGTGGAACTCCCTCTCCTGAATCTCTCCGAAAGCAGAGAACTCTGGGAACACGATGATGGGGCTGCCGTTCTGCCCTCGGCCCCCTGGGAAAGAAACACAGAAGACTTCAGAACAAAGAGCACACTACAACAGAGAGTTCACTAGAACAAARAGTTCACTAGAACAGAGAGTTCACTAGAACAGAGAGTTCACTAGAACAGAGAGTTCACTAGAACAGAGAGTACACTAGAACAGAGAGTTCACTAGAACAGAGAGTACACTAGAACAAAGAGTACACTAGAACAGAGAGTACACTAGAACAGAGAGTTCACTAGAACAGAGAGTTCACTAGAACAGAGAGTTCACTAGAACAGAGAAGGCTCACACGGAACCCAAACCGGCTGCGCGCGTGCGACATTGTGCATACATTTATTTTGTCCCCCTACACCAAACGCGATCACGACACGCAGGTTAAAATATCAAAACAAACTCTGAACCAATGTCAATTTGGGGACAGGTCGAAAATAATTAAACATGTATGGCAATTTAGCTAGTTAGCTTGCACTTGCTAGCTAATTTGTCCTATTTAGCTAGCTTGCTGTTGCTAGCTAATTTGTCCTGGGATATAAACATTGAGTTGTTATTTTACCTGAAATGCACAAGGTCCTCTACTCCGACAATTAATCCACACATAAAACGGTCAACTGAATTGTTTCTAGTCATCTCTCCTCCTTCCAAGCTTTTTGATCTTAGAACTTATATGGTGATTGGCATCTACACTTTCATAGTATTACCACGACAACCGGCAACAGTTCGTCTTTCAATCACCCACGTGGGTATAACCAATGAGGAGATGGCACGTGGGTTTAAAGTCTGAAGTCTGCTTCTATAAACCAATGAGGAGATGGGAGAGGCAGGACTTGCGGCGCGATCTGCGTCAGAAATAGGAATGACTTCTATTTTAGCCCTTGGCAACGCAGGCGCTCGTTGGCGCGCGCGAGCAGTGTGGGGGCAATAATTGAATAACAAGGATTTCTAAATTTATTATGCAAAGCACGCGACGTGTCCGGTCTGGTCAGCATGTCAGTCACACTTCTTCTGTTGATTTTCTGACACAATTTAGATAAGGATTACCACAAGAGGGCGCCAGTAGGACTGACAAACCAGTCTGACTGTCGAGTTGAGAAACAAAATAGAGAAGGGGGCAGAGAGAGAGAGAAAAATAATGGAGGAGGGGGGCAGAGAGAGAGAGAGAAACA
>NW_019943567.1:9675-11932 GCF_002910315.2 Salvelinus sp. IW2-2015
AAAAAGAGAGATACACACACAGAACAATCACTCACCACATGTACAGCACACAACACACACACACACCCACCCCCAACACACACAACAGCCACACGTTGGTCGTGCGTATGTTTCGTGTTGCGGATGCACACACACACACACACACCACACAAACGACACAGTTTTCACACACACGCACACCACACACCACACACACAACACACCACACAGTAACACCACACAACACCCACAAACAGTTTGCCCCCGTCTCTGTCCCCGCTCTATGTACTGCTACGGTCACCTTGGGGAATGTGGCAGTCTTTATTGGGATGTTCTGCCTGTCCGGCGTCCATTTTGCAGAGAGCTTGGCCTCTACTCAGATGCCAGAGAATCACAACAGGCAGAGTGGGAAACGATGAGCGAGCAGCTTGCTGTTGCTAGGGTGATAATAGGAGAGGGGAAAGCAGACAGATTGATATTCTGATCACAAGTGGGCTGAATAGAGGCAGCTGCTCCCGCAAGGACCGTGTGTGTGTTGTGTGACTAATTGCCCCATAAGTTGTACGTATGTCTGTGTGTGGTGTTTGTAACTCCTCTCTCTCTCTGCTACCCCCTCCTCTTTCCTGTTTCTCTCTCTCTCTCTCGCGCTCTGCCCCCGGCTCCTCTATTCTGTTTCTCTCTCTCTCGTCTCTCTCTCTCTTCTCGCCTCGTGCCCCCCCTCCTCTATTCTGTTTCTCGTGTGTGTGTGTGTGTGTGTGTGTGTGTGTGTGTGTGTGTGTGTGTGTGTGTGTGTGTGTGTGTCAGAGGGGAGGGGGTCTTCTATGCAACGAGGTGAATGCAGTGGTGAAGGGATTTAAGAGGCACTTGAAGTCTGCTCACAAGCCCTTCTGTATAGCTTTAAACCAGTTGACATGCTGTACAGAGACACATTGAATTGACAAAACAACTGGAAAAACAGAAACTTCATATTGGTTCACACACAACAGAAACTGATATACACATATGTAAATACACACACTAAACAAACACACAGTCAGGTCAAGAGAAGGAGTCCTAACCTGTGTATGAATACTCCTACTAACAGCACTAACTGTACTATTTGTGACTTAAATTGAGTATGTAGTATGCTTATTGGTCATAGTATGGATATAGTTAGTATGCCAAAAGTTCCGTTCCGATGTCGTGCAAAATTTGCCAAAATACGAAGTATACGAGCAGCTTCACAACGTTTTGAGATTTTAAGAAAATGGCGGGAAATATGCAGCCGAAGTCTGACAAGAGCGGATACAAATTCATTGCTTTAATTAATAATGACAAAAGTTAAGAAAATGTTGAGCAAAGTAATGAGTTTTCAAATAAGTTACGTTACATGTTATGTTTGCTGATAATTTGTTAGCTACGCTATCCTTACGAACCGCATAGCATTACATTAGGTACTGGGTATGTTAGCTAGGTACCTAATGTTAGCTACTAATACATTGAACTTGCCAGGCAGTATATTAACTAAATGCTATCTAACTAACTACCCAACCTTGATTGAATTGATTATTCATGTCATTCTTAGCTAAGTGGTATAGTCGTTGTGAGTTCTCAATGGACATTGTTAATTCTGGTTATCTAGTCCGATTTCAGAGCATTCTAGTCAATGTGCCAGAGTGCAGAATAACTGATTGATTTACGAACGCCCGTTGGATATGGCCGGTGTCAGTAAACGTCAGCAAAAACAAGCGTAATTAAATTGTTGCCAGGCGCACAGTTACAGTCACCAACACTCTGGATAACATGAAAACAGCCTAATCAGCTCTGCTAGGGAGAGTAAAATGGTCAGAGTGATGTGTTCTCTCATTTGTGTCTGGAAGTAGCTAGCAAGCTARCCAGTTAGCTTGGGTGCATGATTGCCGTTGTGAGGTCAGAAAGCTCGGATCAACCCTACTCCTCGGCCAGAACGCTCAGATCAACCCTACTCCTCGGCCAGAACGCTCAGATCAACCCTACTCCTCGGCCAGAACGCTCAGATCAACCCTACTCYTCGGTCAGAGAGTACAGTGAACGCTACGAGAGTGAAAGGCTCTGAATTTACAAATCGGACAATCTGACAACGCTCTGGATTTACAAACGGACAATCTGACAACGCTCTGAATTTACAAACGGACAATCTGACAACCCTCTGGATTTACAAACGGACAATCTGACAACGCTCTGAATTTACAAACAGACAATCTGACACCGCTCTGGATTTACAAACGGACAATCTCACAACGCTCTGGATTTACAAACG
>NW_019943567.1:12510-14129 GCF_002910315.2 Salvelinus sp. IW2-2015
TCTGAATTTACAAACGGACAATCTGACAACGCTCTGAATTTACAAACGGACAATCTGACAACGCTCTGGATTTACAAACGGACAATCTGACAACGCTTTGGATTTACAAACGGACAATCTGACAACGTTCTGAATTTACAAACGGATAATCTGACAACGCTCTGGATTTTTGCACTCTGGCAGTCCAAATTGGATTTTCGAACACACCCAAAATCATAAAAATGTCTAGCCTGTCATTTGTTTTGCTAACAAGCTAGCAAGAGGTTGCATAGCAACAGCATCAACTTCTGGTAGACAAGTGAAGTGCTAGTACTCTCAACTGAAATTATACAGTTTGTTTATAGTACACTAAAATTAACTAATGGTATATATTATGTAGTATATACTGCCAGTAACCAAAAGGGGCCAGTAACCAAAAGGTTGCTAGAGYAAATCCCTGAGCTGACAATGTAAAAATCTGTTGTTCTGCCCTTGAACAAGGCAGTTAACCCACTGTTCCTAGGCCGTCATTGTAAATAAGAATTTGTTCTTAACTGACTTGCCTAGTTAAATAAAATAAATACATTTGACGTCCATCCATGTCTGAGATTGTTGGGAGATGATGTGGAAACTGGCCACTAGGGGCAACAGTGAGTGCTGTTAMGTTCAAGTAGGTTTCAGTTTTGCTAGTCTGTGGATGGTGGATGGGCGTAAGCATCTGCCTCTGATTCCAAAGGTTTCAAGTTCAATTCCAGCAATAGAAAGTTGATTTTAAAAAATGAAGCCTATCACTAACCTTAACCATTCATAGTTAATACCTAAATTTAACCTTAAACACTTTGAAATGTGACGTTTAAGAAACATGGATGAACGTCTAATTCTGACGTGAGGCTGTTAGAGCTGGTCTGAAGCAGACAGTTCATCTGAACTATATCAGGAAGAAGAACAGTATTCACCTGTCTTATGTGTGAAACTACTGTATAGCAGACATCTCTGTATTATGACAGGCAGGCAGGCAGACACAGACAGACAGGCAGACAGGCAGGAAATATTACCTAAGAGGAAGGCGAACTTCTTCCTAAGGTCAGGGGTGATGTCGATGGCACAGAGGGGGCTGCTCTCCTGCTGCATGATCTCATCTGCAGGAGGAGGAGCAGGAGGAGGACACAACACAGTCAGAATCACAGGACATGAGGGGTTAACACAGTCAGAATCACAGGCCATGAGGGGTTAACACAGTCAGAATCACAGGATTACACAAGTCAGACATAGTCGCACGGACATGAGGGTTAACACAGTCAGAATCACACGACATGAGGGGTTACACAGTCAGAATCACAGGACATGAGGGGGTTAACACAGTCAGAATCACAGGATATGGGGTTAACACAGTCAGATCACAGGCATGAGGGTTAACACAGTCAGAATCACAGGACATGAGGGTTACACCAGTCAGAATCACAGGCATGAGGGGTTAACACAGTCAGAATCACAGGGACATGAGGGTTAACACAGTCAGAATCACAGGACATGAGGGGTTAACACAGTCAGAATCACAGGGCATGAGGGGTTAACACGCAGAATCACAGAATGAGGGTTAACACAGTCAGACTCACAGGCCATGAGGGTTACACAGTCAG
>NW_019943567.1:14418-23199 GCF_002910315.2 Salvelinus sp. IW2-2015
AATCACAGGACATGAGGGGTTAACACAGTCAGAATCACAGGACATGAGGGGTTAACACAGTCAGAATCACAGGACATGAGGGGTTAACACAGTCATGTTCTTTGGGGAAGAGAATAGAATTGAATGAAAGAACCATCACAAAGGTAGAAAAGAACTATACATACTCTCTCACACAAAAACAGGAAGTTAGTATGGCACATAGTCTGGCCAGTATAAAGAAGTGCATAATAGTGAATGAACAATAATCTGAAACTCAGACCAGAGAGCAAAATGCTACAAAGCATCCTAGTAAGGAGCGGTCACCACACATATTTGGGTCCTGACCCACTAGGGTTGAACCCATTTAGTCGACTGGTCGATTGTTTGGTCGATAGGCTGTTGGTCGACTGAGATTTTTTTAGTCGAGCAGTAGTCAAACATTTTTTAATACATGTATGGCACATGAGACACAGTAATTTATGTAAAAGCATTCAATATATTATTATTATTGCTACATGTCCTGGGTGGCGCAGCAGTCAAAAGTCCTGCAACGCAGTGCTGAGGCGCCACTACAGCCTGGGGTTCGATTCCACAACCGGCCGTATTGATCTCTGGCTCCCTCGTTAGTAATTTGTGTTTCTTAATTTTTAATCGCAGTGCTTAAAGCATCAGACAAGTTCAGTAGCCAACATATAGTTGATTTTATTCAAACATAGGGTGTGTCTATATATGGAAAAATACACTTTTAAAATTTAGACTGATCAATTGTTAAAGAACAGACGATTCCTGGTCAACCAAGATTTTTTGTAGTCAGGGATGGCCCTATGACCCAACATCATCCACAGTGTACCCAGCTCTATCCCCCCATGAACTCCCATCATGGGGATTAGAATAATCAGATTATGGGCACGATCCCCAGAAGCTGGAAGCAGGGTAACCCCAGGTAGTGAAAGTAGAGATGGGGTGAGGCTGCTGTGAGAGGCCCAGGCTGCTGTGAGAGGCCCAGGCTGCTGTGAGAGGCCCAGGCTGCTGTGAGAGGCCCAGGCTGCTGTGAGAGGCCCCAGGCCTTGCCTGTCGAGAGGCCCAGGCTGCTGTGAGCATCCAGGCTGCTTGTGAGAGGCACGCTGCTGTGAGAGGCCCCAGGCCTGCTGTGAGAGGCCCAGGCGCCTGTGAGAGGCCCAGGCTGCTGTGAGGAGGCCCAGGCTGCTGTGAGGATCCCAGGCTGCCGTGAGAGGCCCCAGGCCGCTGTGCAGAGGCCCAGGCTGCCTGGAGGCAGGCGCGTAGCCCAGCGCTGTCGAGAAGGCCCAGGCCTGCTGTGAGAGGGCCCAAGGCTATGCTGTGAGAGGCCCAGGCTGCTGTGAGAGGCCCAGGCTGCTGTGAGAGGCCAGGCTGCTGTGAGAGGCCCAGGCTGCTGTGAGGATCCCAGGCTGCGTGAGGATCCAGGCTGCTGTGAGAGGCCCAGGTGCTGTGAGAGGCCCAGGCTGCCTGATGAGAGGCCCAGGCTGCTGGTGAGAGGCCAGGCTGCTGTGAGAGGCCCAGGCTGCGTGGAGACCCAGGCTGCTGTGAAGAGGCCAAGGCTGCCGTGAGGAATCCCAGGCGGCCGTGAGGATCCCAGGCTGCCGTGAGGATCCCAGGCTGCCGTGAGGATCCCAGACTGTCGTGAGGATCCCAGGCTGCCGTGAGGATCCCAGGCTGTTGTGAGAGGCCCAGGTCAGCAGGGAGAGAATGGCAAGGTCTTGGATCGTTGCTGGTACACAGCAGAGTATGTGAGCGAAACATGCCCAATTTGACTGGAGAACAGAGTGAGATTCCCAAAGGCTACAATTTCGCTCCAGAAGCACTCAAAGTATTGGTCACTTCAGGAGCTCAGGGCCCAGCATGCATCTGTAGTCCACTTGTGTGTTGCTATAGCCCCTTGCTTTAGCTATTGTCATGGAGTTCACTAAATATTTACATTAAGAAACAGATAAAACACACAGGTGTAAAATCAAGGTGACTTGCAAAGATGAGGACCAAGAGCAGGAGAGGGAGTGTGGTGATGTAGTGTCCACAACAACAAATCTGATCTTTTAAACATTTTGTTCATTTTTGTTACATTATCTATACAATTGGCCATAATTGATTTTGGCCCAATAGCCCTGGAATATCGCCATGTTCAAGAAGCTTTCCGTTTTTGATTGGGTTATTTTGCCTAAAAACTTTTAGGCCTACCTATAGAAAAAAACTAAAAACCCTGCATCTCTGCCCGGGCTGGCAAGAGTGGCCAAAAGCGTGTTTAGCATCCCCTTTGGCTCTGCTTGTTGTTTACATTCTGAGGGCTTTATGTCCTTATCAGCCTATTGTGTCACACTCGCAAATGCTTCACAATGTATTTCTTTGTAGGCTATAGCCTTGAAATAATTTTAATAATATAGCCTAAATAATTCATTTTCTTTCCTTCTTAGTCTCCCTGTCTGGCTCCTGACCTATTTAGATTGTTTATAAGCAGTTTAATTTGACATGTAGGTGAACATTCACCTTTTATGTTCAATACTTCAAAACCAAATGGCAGGTCCAGGTAGTCACAAAAATAGATTGGTGTTGGTTAAATTGCGATTTGAATTAATGTATGCAAATTTGCAGTGGCAGTTTTTCTTCCTGTGTGCACAGAGCGGTTTTCAGCGGAACTGTTGGAAAGGACGTGGAGCGCACAGAGCAGTGGACAAGCACCACTTCATCAGCAATGAGTGGGATTTCAAACTGCTCAACTCTTCTCACACACTCTGGTACACTGAAACAAAACTAGGTCAGAGACACGGTGACACACAGCCCCAAATCTCTCATTCTTTACTCAGCATATTTTTACCCATAACTGGAATTCTCTAAAAGCGGAACAGCATTCTGTCAACGCCATTGTTCTTTAGTACCTGCATGTGTGTACTTCCTATAGAAAATATTGTACTTGTACAGTTCCTCAGAAAATGCACAGCTGTTGGCTAATATTTCTGTTGTTCATTTGTAATATTAAAGAGTTTTGGTAGCATAATACTCTTTGTATATGATTTATTATATATTATATAGTTATAATCTGCGTGTACTTATTTTTCTTGCTCCAGTTTGGGAGACTGGTCCAATTCTACACAGTAAGGGACAGATCGAAATGTACTTGGGGGGAGGGGCTTTTCCAACTCAAGGTGTCTTACCAAAAAAATGCACCACCCTCCATAAATAATATTTTCACATAAATAATATTTTCACATGACCCTTCCCTTTTACAGTACAATAAATGGAACACCTTCCCCCCCTCATAGAATGAACTCTAAATAATGTTTACGACCACAAATAACAATAACTGTAGCGAACCTGTGTTTATAAACGTGGATATAAACGTGGATTCAGCGTGCTTTTGAGGCTCAGTTGATGCTACGCAGGACTCTGGGCCAGAAGGTTGAGGTTTCGCTGACCACCACCGACAGCAAACTCTCCCTGCCTGTTTCTTACACTATGGTCAGAGCAGGCTGCAGACAATGATCAGCTAGGTGGAAATGGCATTTTCAACAATTTGATGCCATATTTATAATTATATAAAATATATTGAACAAGTTTTCCACCAACAGGTTTCTGTGCCAATGCACCACACAACCAATAAACAAAGCAGACCTATTTCGGCACTTCAATATCATGGTTTGTGTTTTCACCATCACAATAAATAGACTAAGTCTGGACAAACAGAAAATACATTCCTCCCTACCTTGTAGGCTTACCCAGTACAGAAGGCTTGGCTTGAAAATCTCAGAATGCCATTAAACTTTTTGGTGTTTTGTAACAGATCAAAATGAAATTAAATCAAATTTTATTTGTCACATGCGCTAGACTACAGGTGCAATCTGCGTGCAAACTACTACACCTTACTGTGAAATGCTTACTTACAAGCCCTTAACCAACAATGCAGTTTTAAGAAAATAAGAGTTAAGAAATGATTTAAATAAATAAACTGAAGTAAAAAAACTAACACAACAAAATAACAACAGCATGGCTATATACAGGGGGTACCAGTACCGAGTCAATGAGTGACAATGCATAGATAATAAACATGATTAGCCACGTTCAGCAGTCTTATGGCTTGGGGTAGAAGCTGTTTAGGAGCTTTTTGGACCTAGACGTGGATCTCCGGTACCGCTTGCCGGAGAGAAGAGTATATGACTTGTATGGCTGTAGCGCCTTACGGTCAGATGCCGAGCCGTTGCCATACCAGGCGGTGATGCAGCCGGTTAGGTTGTTCTCGATGGTGCAGTTGTAGAACTTTTTCAGGATCTGGGGACCCATGCCAAATGTTTTCAGTCTCCTGAGTGGTAATAGGCATTGTCGTGCCCTCTTCACGACTGTTTGGACCATGATTGTTTGTTGGTGATGTGGACACCAAGGAACTTGAAGCTCATGACCCGCTCCACTACATCCCCGTCGACGTGAATGGGGGTGTGTTCGGCTCTCCAGAGAAGAAGACAGACGTTTTATGTGTCCCCAACCAATTGTGTTTTTGTTCGTTTATTTGCATTTTTGGAAACTTATTTTTGAACTTATTTTGTGCATAATGTTGCCGCTACCGTCTCTTATGACCAAAAGTAACTTCTGGACATCAGGACTGTGATTATTCACCACAGACTGGCAGAATCCTTTTTTTCCTTTAACGAGCCTGACGAGCTCGATATACTGCTTTCTCGGGAACAGGCCCAGATCCCCGTGATTTGCGTGAAGAGGAGGTGGAGAAAAAGGGGCCAAAGGGCAGGCTGCCTCGTGAGAATTCATAGGCGATTGAATAAACGCCCACTTCCTTCCATTCTGCTAGCAAACGTGCAATCTTTGGAGAATAAAACCGATGACCTACTCGCAAGATTAAACTACCAACGGGACATTCAAATTGTAAAATCTTATGCTTCACGGAGTCGTGGCTGAACGACGACACTATCAACATACTGGTTATACGCTGTACCGGCAGGATAGAACAGCAACCTTGTCTGGTAAGACAAGGGGCAGCAGGTCTCTGACCTCCTCCCTATAGGCTGTCTCATCATTGTGGGTGATCAGGTCACTGTTGTGTCGTTAATAAACTTAATGATGGTGTTGGAGTTGTGCTTGGCCACGTAGTCGAGGGTGAACAGGGAGTAGAGGAGGGGACTAAGCATGCACCCATGAGTGGCCCCCGTGTTGAGGATCAGTGTGGCAGATGTGTTCTTGCCTCCCCTTACCACCTGGGGATGGCCCGTCAGGAAGTCCAGGATACAGTTACAGAGGGAAGTGTTTAGTCCTGAGGTCCTTAGCTTAGTGATGAGCTTTGTGGGCACTATGGTGTTGAACGCTGAGTTGTAGTCAATGAACAGCATTCTCACATACTGTGCCTTCGGAAAGTATTCAGACCCCTTGTCTTTTTCGAGATTTTGTTATGTTATAGCCTTATTCTAAAATGGAAAACAGGTTTAGACATTTTTGCAAAACAAAAATACCTTATTTACATTCAGGCCCTTTGCTATGAGTCCTTTGATAAATTTCCATTGATCATCCTTGAGATGTTTCTACAACTTGGAGTCCATCTGTGGTAAATTGAATTGATTGGACATGATTTGGAAAGGCACACACCTGTCTATATAAAGGTCCCACAGTTGACAGTACAATTCAGAGCAAAAACCAAGCCATGAGGTCGAAGGAATTGTCCGTAGAGCTCCGTGACAGGATTGTGTCGAGGCACAGATCTGGGGAAGGGTACCAAAAACTGTCTGCAGCATTGAAGGTCCCCAAGAACACAGTGGCCTCCATCATTCTTAAATGGAAGAAGTTTGGAACCACCAAGACTCTCCCTAGAGCTGGACGCCCGGCCAATCTGAACAATTCGGGGAGAAGGGCTTTGGTAAGGGAGGTGACAACAACATTCATGAATATGCTGATTCTGTGAGCGAGTTTATTAGCAAGTGCATCGGTGATGTTGTACCCACGGTGACAATTAAAACCTTCCCCAACCAGAAACAATGGATTAGTGGCAGCATTCRCGCCATCAACTGAAAGCGCGAACCACTGCTTTTAATCAGGGCGACCGGAAACATAACCGAATACAAACAGTGTAGTTATTCCCTCCGCAAGGCAATCAAACAAGCTAAGCGTCAGTATAGAGACAAAGAGTTGCAAATCAGAGTCGCAAATCAACGGCTCAAACACGAGAGGTATGTGGCAGGGTCTACAGTCAATCACGGACTACAAAAAGAAAACCAGCTCCGTCGSGGACCCCAATGTCTTGCTCCCAGACAAACTAAACAACTTCTTTGCTCACTTTGAGGACAATACAGTGCCACCGACACGGCCCCCTACCAAAACCTGCGGACTCTCCTTCACCGCAGCCAACGTGAGTAARACATTTAAACGTGTTAACCCTCTCAAGGCTGCCGGCCCAGACGGCATCCCAAGCCGCGTCCTATGAGCATGTGCAGACCAGCTGGCTGGTGTGTTTATGGACATATTCAATCAATCCCTATCCCAGTCTGCTGTTCCCACATGCTTCTTGAGGGCCATCATTGTTCCTGTACCCAAGAAAGGTTTCCGGGATGATGGTTGATGAGAGCCATGACCAGCCTTTCAAAGCACTTCATGGCTACAGACGTGAGTGCTAGGGGTCGGTAGTCATTTAGGCAGGTTACCTCGGCATTCTTGGGCACAGGGACTATGGTGGTCTACTTGAAACATTTAGGTATTACAGACTCTTTCAGGGAGAGGTTGAAAATGTCAGTGAAGACACTTGCCAGTTGGTCCGTGCAAGCTCTGAGTTCATGTCCTGGTAATACGTCTGGCCCCGCAGCCTTGTGAATGTTGACCTGTTTAAAGGTCTTACTCACATTGGCTATGGTGAACATGATCACACAGTCATCCGAAACAGCTGGTGCTCTCATGCATGCTTCAGTGTTGCTTGCCTTGAAGCAAGTATAAAAGGCATTTAACCAGTCTGGTAATCTGYGTCACTGGGCAGCTTGCGGCTGGGTTTCCCTTTGTAGTCCGTAATAGTTTGCAAACCCTGCGACATCCGACGAGTGTCAGAGCCAATGTAGTAGGATTCAATCTTTGTCCTGTATTGACGCGTTGCCTGTTCGACGGTTCATCTGATTGCCATAGCAGGATTTCTCATAAGCGTCTGGATTAGTGTCCCTCTCATTGAAAGCGGCAGCTCTAGCCTTTATCCATGTTGCCTGTAATCCATGGCTTCTGGTTGGGAAATGTACGTACGGTCACTTGTGGGGACGACGTCATCAATGCACTAATTGATGAAGCCGGTGACTGAGGTGACATACTCCTCAATACCATCGGACGAATCCCAAAACATATTCTAGTCTGTGCTAGCAAAACAATCAGTAAAAAAAAAGGAATATTTGGCACTGGGAAGATTTTAATTAACCGGACATTTGAGCCTATTTATTAATTGGTTTCTAGGCTACATTCCTAAAACAATAAGTGTCCACCTCATGGTTCAGCTGTCAGAGATTTGAGCACTACATGTTTCAGGGCATTGTATTCATAGGTCTATAGGGTTAGGTGTCCACTCTATGATATTAACTTTTCAATACATATATACATAATCATATCTATCAATCAATCTGTCTATCAATCAATCTGTCTATCTATCAATCTATCAATCTGTCTATCTATCAATCTATCAATCAATCTATCAATCTGTCTATCAATCTGTCTATCAATCTATCAATCTGTCTATCAATCTGTCTATCAATCTATCAATCTGTCTATCAATCTATCAATCTGTCTGTCAATCTGTCCCAATAACAAAACACACTACCCCCCTATGCCCATAACAAGCACACCACAACACCTCCCCTATGTTCCAATAACAAGCACACCACTATCCTCCCCTATTGCCAATAACAAAACCAACACACAACCCTTCCCAAATTCAAAAACCCAGCCTTTTGATCTGTTCCTAAAGAGGACTGAGACTCCTGGTAATTAGGTCAAGTCAACTGGTCTTCTAGTAAATCATTGATGCTGCTTTTACCTCAAACCCTCAGAGCCAAGTCAGCATAAATACAGTCTCATCCCCTCACTCCTATCCTGGATGACATACAATAATAGTATGCGTCCTAGAAACTCAAACAAGATGGTTCCATAGTGCACATACACCACTCCCATGCTACTCTCAGCCAATCCAACAAAGAGGTTTATCTGCATCCATTTAGAAACAGCTATTATACAGTTATACAGTATGCTCAAGCAGTTCTTTGAGCAGGTAGTTGTGTATACTGTGGGAGACAGTCCTACTGTTGAAACTGGGTGCCCAACATGTGCAGCGCACAACAGATCGATGGAACAGAAAGCCACTGTGATGCCTCTCCGGTGCTTATAGGATTACAGATTACAGCACACAGACAGAAAGCCACCGTGATGCTCTACGGTGCTATAGGATTACAGATTACAGACACACAGACAGAAAGCCACCGTGATGCTCTACGGTGCTATAGGATACAGATTACAGACACACAGACAGAAAGCCACCGTGATGCTCTACGGTGCTATAGGATTACAGATTACAGACACACAGACACACAGACACACAGACAGAAAGCCACCGTGATGCTCTAACGGTGCTATAGATTACAGATTACAGACACACAGACAGAAAGCCACAGTGATGCTCTACGGTGCTATAGGATTACAGATTACAGCATACACAGACAGAAAGCCACAGTTTGATGCTCTCGGTGCTATAGGATTACAGATTACAGACACACAGACAGAAAGCACAGTGATGGCTCTACGGTGCTATAGAGATTACAG
>NW_019943567.1:24274-30529 GCF_002910315.2 Salvelinus sp. IW2-2015
AAGTCTAATCTATCTATCTATCTACACACACACACACACCACACACACACACACACACACAACACACACACACACACACACACACCACACACACACACACACACACACACACACCACACACACACACACACACACACACACACACACATACATACAGTGGGGAGAACAAGTATTTGATACACCGCCGATTTTGCAGGTTTTCCTACTTACAAAGCATGTAGAGGTCTGTAATTTTTATCATAGGTACACTTCAACTGTGAGAGACAGAATCTAAAACAAAAATCCAGAAAATCACATTGTATAATTTTTTAAGTATTTAATTGGCATTTTATTGCATGACATAAGTATTTGATACATCCGAAAAGCAGAACTTAATATTTGGTACAGAAACCTTTGTTTGCAATTACAGCGTTCATACGTTTCCTGTAGTTCTTGACCAGGTTTGCACACACTGCAGCAGGGATTTTGGCCCACTCCTCCATACAGACCTTCTCCAGATCCTTCAGGTTTCGGGGCTGTCGCTGGGCAATACGGACTTTCAGCCCCTCCAAAGATTTTCTATTGGGTTCAGGTCTGGAGACTGTCTAGGCCACTCCAGGACCTTGAAATGCTTCTTACGGAGCCACTCCTTAGTTGCCCTGGCTGTGTGTTTCGGGGTCGTTGTCATGCTGGAAGACCCAGCCACGACCCATCTTCAGTGCTCTTACTGAGGGAAGGAGGTTGTTGGCCAAAGATCTCGCGATACATGGCCCCATCCATCCTCCCCTCAATACGGTGGCAGTCGTCCTGTCCCCTTTGCAGAAAAGCATCCCCAAAGAATGATGTTTCCACCTCCATGCTTCACGGTTGGGATGGTGTTCTTGGGGTTGTACTCATCCTTCTTCTTCTCCAAACACGGCGAGTGGAGTTTAGACCAAAAAAGCTCTATTTTGTCTCATCAGACCACATGACCTTCTCCCATTCCTCCTCTGGATCATCCAGATGGTCATTGGCAAACTTCAGACGGGCCTGGACATGCACTGGCTTGAGCAGGGGACCTTGCGTGCACTGCAGGATTTTAATCCATGACGGCGTAGTGTGTTACTAATGGTTTTCTTTGAGACTGTGGTCCCAGCTCTCTTCAGGTCATTGACCAGGTCCTGCCGTGTAGTTCTGGCTGATCCCTCACCTTCTTCATGATCATTGATGCCCCAAGAGGTGAGATCTTGCATGGACCCAGACCGAGGGTGATTACCGTCATCTTGAACTTTTCCATTTTCTAATAATTGCGCCAACAGTTGTTTGCCTTCTCACCAAGCTGTTTTTCTATTGTCCTGTAGCCATCCCAGCCTTGTGCAGGTCTACAATTTTATCCCTGATGTCCTTACACAGCTCTCTGGTCTTGGCCATTGTGGAGAGGTTGGAGTCTGTTTGATTGAGTGTGTGGACAGGTGTCTTTTATACAGGTAACGAGTTCAAACAGGGGAGTTAATACAGGTAATGAGTGGAGAACAGGAGGGCTTCTCAAAGAAAAACTAACAGGTCTGTGAGAGCCGGAATTCTTACTGGTTGGTAGGGGATCAAATACTTATGTCATGCAATAAAATGCAAATTAATTACTTAAAATCATACAATGTGATTTTCTGGATTTTTGTTTTAGATTCCATCTCTCACAGTTGAAGTGTACCTATGATAAAAATTACAGACCTCTACATGCTTTGTAGTAGGAAAACCTACAAAATTGACAGTGTATCAAATACTTGTCTCCCCACTGTATTATATATGACGTATATAAAGGAAGATAAGCTTAGGCCTAACCCCAGAGAGATAGAGAGAGATATGCCAATTGCATGCTACAAAACCGACATGCCTTTAATGTCAGATGCTACACAGATATCGACGTACAGCGAGGCTATTTCATAACTTTTCGATCAGAATATTTTGTATAAAGATAAGCATTATATTATTCGATTATAGGAGTAACTGTGGTACAGTAGGCCTGAAACAGATCTTCCTCACCTGAAGTTCAACTGTCGGAGTCAGTTAGTAGTACCAGTAGAGTACCAGGACGCACTGCATTCACATGATAGGCCTGCAGTAGCTAAAGCTTAATAAAGCCACTGCATACCAAACCTTCACAAACGTTTCTAAACTTTATTAGGGTAATATCAAAAGTAAGTTAAGTCATTGTTTATAGGGAACCTATGTCCAATAACAAAAACACCTACCCTCCCTATGCCCTATAACAAAACACACTACCCTCCCCTATGTCCAATAACAAACACACACTACCCTCTCCTATGCCCAATAACAAACACACACTACCCTCCCCTATGTCCAATAACAAAAACACAACTACCCTCCCCTATGTCCAATAACAACCACACTAACCTCCCTATTGTCCAATAACAAACACACACTACCCTCCCCTATGCCCCAGATTACAGACACACAGACAGAAAGCCACAGTGATGCTCTACGGTGCTATAGGATTACAGATTACAGACAGAAAGACACAGTGATGCTCTACGGGGCTATAGGATTACAGATTACAGACAGAAAGACACAGTGATGCTCTACGGTGCTATAGGATTACAGATTACAGACAGAAAGCCACAGTGATGCTCTACGGTGCTATAGGATTACAGATTACAGACAGAAAGACACAGTGATGCTCTACGGTGCTATGGGATTACAGATTACAGACACACAGATAGGAGGATGTGTGCGTGTCTATCTATCTGAATTCAGGGACAGAAATAGAGAAGTAGTCTTGATGGAAAGTTCTCCTCAAGACGTTTGCATATTTCATGTTAGAAACCAGCCGGGCAGACTTTCTAGGGCCACAACAACCAACCCTGTCTATTTCAATGATGTCACTTCAAACCGCTAAGCAGGGCTTAGCTCATGGTTCCCAAGGCTCAGATGGTTGAAGCTTGGTGATAGCTACATGGGCAATATATGTCTACTGAACATAATGTATGTGGTACCTGTAAAATACCTGATCTGAGCCTCACTAACGTACTATATGACAGTGTGGAGATAGAAGGCTGAAAGCAGTAGAGTTGGGGTCAATTCGGAATTTCTGAATTGAATTCAACCCATTAATTTCAATTAATACACACCCCACAGGAAGCAATTAGCCCGACTAACCGGTGCCCCCACACATTGGCTACCCGGACTATCTGCATTGTGTCCCGCTACTGCTACTCTCTGTTTATCATATATGCATAGTCACTTTAACCATACCTACATGTACAYAYTACCTCAATCATCCCGACTAACCGGTACTGTTATTTTATCCTGTCTTTTTACAGTTTTTTTTCTTTACTTATCTGTTGTTCACCTAATACCTATTTCTTACTTAAAAATTGCACTGTTGGTTAGGGCCTGTAAGTAAGCATTTCACTCTAMGGTCTACACCTGTTGTATTCGGCGCACGTGATAAATAAACTGATTTGATTTTAATTTAATTTGAATTAAAGGAAATATAGTTTCATTTAAAGCAATTCAAAGAAATTCAATTGAGACATGAAGCATGAATGTCTCATTCTTTTGACAAATATTTTACTAAAAGCATCTGCCACTTATTACTGCAAATAATACAGATACCATTTCAAATATTATTGTCACAGTATTTTTTTGCATTTTTGTCATAAGATTAGGTTGACCCCTTACATCCTGTAATGATGCATTCTGGGATTTTATATTTATATTTAATGACATGTAAGAGAATGATTAATTATTATAAACCTACAAAGGGATCTTAGAATATTTCCAGACTACTGTAATTATTGATTATTAATTTAAAGAGAATGAGTCTTTAAAAAAATTATAATGTTTCATCCAAATGTTTTACAAAGTATTGGTCACCATATATCAACATATACTGTACATACACTACTGTTCTAAAGTTTGGGGTCATTTTCCATGAAAACATACATGAAATGAGTTGCAAAATGAATAGGAAATATAGTSAAGTTGTTGACAAGATTATCAATAATGATTTTTAATTGAAATAATTATTGTGTCCTTCAAACCTTGCTTTCGTCAAAGAATCCTCAGAAATTACAACCTTGCAGACCTTTGGCATTCTAGTTGTCAATTTGTTGAGGTAATCTGAAGAGATTTCACACCATGCTTCCTGAAGCACCTCAYACAAATTGGAATGGCTTGATGGGCACGTCTAACGTACCATACGGTCAAGCTGCTCCCACAACAGCTCAATAGGGTTGAGATCCCGTGACTGTGCTGGCTACTCCTCTGTCCAGTGTCTGTGTTCTGTTGCCCATCTTAATCTTTTATTTTGATTGGCCAGTCTGAGATAGGGCTTTTTCTTTGCAACTCTGCCTAGAAGGCCAGCATCCCGGAATCGCCTCTTCACTGTTGATGTTGAGACTGGTGTTTCGCTGTTACTATTTAATGAAGCTGCCGGTTGAGGACTTGTGAGGCGTCTGTTTCTCAAACTAGACTATTTAATGTACTTTTCCTCTTGCTCAGTTGTGTACCGGGGCCACCCACTCCTCTTCCTATCTGGTAAGAGCCAGTTTGCGCTATTCTGTGAAGGGAGTAGTACACAGCGTTGTACGAGATCTTCATTTTCTTGGCAATTTCTCGAATAGACTGACGAGTTTCAGAAGAAAGTKCTTTGTTTCTGGCCATGTTGAGCCTGTAATCGAACCCACAAATGCTGATGCTCCAGATACTCAACTAGTCTAATGAAGGCCAGTTTTATTGCTTCTTTAATCAGGACAACAGTTTTCAGCTGTGCTAACATAATTACAAAATGATTTTCTAATGATCAATTAGCCTTTTAAAATGATAAACTTGGATTAGCTAACACAACGTGCCATTGGAACACAGGAGTGATGGTTGCTGATACTGGCCTCTGTACGCCTATCGTAGATATTCCATAAAAAATCTGCCTTTCCAGCTACAAAGTAATTTAAACGTTAGCAATGTCTACCACTGTATTTCTGAGCATTATGTGTATTTTTATTTGGACAAACATTTGCTTTTCTTTCAAAAACAAGGACATTTCGTGAGTGACCCCAACTTTTGAACGGTAGTCGTGTATAGTGTGATTAACTTGTAAAAACAAAGGAGGAAGGGAAGTGCTGCTAAGGTCACAATACAGGTTGTGGTAGACAGAAGGTGGCTAAGGTACCAATAGTAGGTTTTGGTAGACGAAGGTGCTAAGGGTACAAATAAGTGAGGTTTTGGTAGACAGAAGGTGTAAGGACACATAGTAGGTTGTTGTAGAACAGAAGGTGCTAAGGTACACAATAGTAGTGTTTTGGTAGCAGAAGGGCTAAGGTACACAATAGTAGGTTTTGGTAGACAGAAGATGCTAAGTAACATGTATGGTTTTGGTAGGCCAAGCCTTCCCTTCTGGACATTACATCAGTTTAAGGTGGACCACTGCAGTTACGCAACCTCGACATTTATATTTTCTGAAGAAGAGCATACCTCTCTCTTCCCATATCCATTCATCGCATCCCATCCCCTATCAGATAAATGAGAATTTTCATTGAAAGAGACACAGGTATACCCTACGATGTTCCAGAGCCTGCTGGTTTTCTGTTCTACGTGATAATTAATTGCACACCTGGTGTCCAGGGTCTATATCAGTCCCCTGATTAGACGGAAAAAAATGAAAAAAACGCAGTGGAAGTAGCATCGAGGTTCCAGAGTTTGAGGGTTCTAGGCACAAGGCAAGGCAGAAATTCCGACGGAAACAGAGCGATGGAAGGGGAGCTACAGTGAACATAGACATATTGACTTTTCTGTGAAGCTTCCTGGGTGTGTGTGTTCCTGTCACTTCAACACTATGTCAACACAGAGACTTCCAACATGACACGTTATAACAAATAAGATAAGTTTGCAGTGTCACCTCAGCGTTATCAGAGCAGCCAACTTCAATATTGTAAAGACAAAACACGGCACGATAGTCACTTCAACATGTCCATGGTCTACTGTAAGCACATGGTCACACTGATTATATATAGTCCCATACAGATGATCTGCAGATTGTTTATACAGTACTGATCTGTCGATAAACAAGATGCTTGCTAAGGTTACGGTTAGGTTTAGAAAAGGGTTAGTGGTAAGGTTTATGGTTAAGATAGAGGGTTAAGGTTTAGGGGATACTTAGTTGAAATGTTGTTGACAGTTATGACATCTACTGAACATTTACAAACCATCTACTTGGACGGTGCAGACTAAAGTTTGACTCGTCAAATCGTTGTACAGACAGAAACAAGCCAATGGTAGGGA